>NW_016107421.1:1849126-1852421 GCF_001604975.1 Cebus imitator | reverse complement strand
GTTTTTTTCTTGTAAATCTGTTTTCGTTCTTTGTAAATTCTGGATATCAGCCTCTTTAGTCTCCATTCAATTCCTTGCCTTTTCCTAATCTTGACATTCTTGAAGCATCCAGGCCTGTTACTTTGTACATCTCCCAATTCGTGCTTGTCCGATGTTTTTTTTGTAATTTAATTCAGGTGATGCATTTTTGGCAGGACTTTCACAGAACTGAGGCTGTGTCTCAGTGTTTTCTATTAGGAGAAGGTAGGTAGATATTGGCAGTGTGTGCCATTACTTTGCATGTTAACTTCTTCTATCACTTGGTCAAGATGATGTTGGTCAGGCTCGTCTGCTGTTCCATGAACTGATAAGTGTGATGAAGTTATTGCTTAATAAGTAGTTAGTAGCATGTGGGGAGATACTTTGAGACTATACAAATATCCTAATTCCTTATCACACTTGACCTTCCAGAATTGCCATCTGCTGATAGTTTTTGCTTGAATTAGTTATGACTATGTTGGTTGCTAAACTGTGATTTTTTTAATCCCATAATTTCTTTTAGCTTTATTAGTTGGCATTCGACTGCAAAAGGAGAGCTTCTCCTTAACTTTTACTAATTAATTAGTAATTAGTCATTATGAATTCAATTAATATTCACAATGCTGTTTTTTAAAAAATTTTATTTTAGTGACAGTTTATAAAACAGTGTAACAGCCTGAATAAAAACCTTAGCACCTTAAAGATGTTTTCATGGCCCAAAGACTTGGGAGAAGTAATAATATATCCAAATAACAAAATGAGAATAAAAGCAGTTATAATTTTTTTAAATTGTACTTTAGGTTCTGGGGTACATGTGCAGCTCATGCAGGATTGTTGCATGGGTACACACTTGGCAATATGGTTTGCTGCCTCCATCCCCCTGTCACCTATATCTGGCATTTCTCTTCATGTTATCCCTCCCTGACCTCCCTACCCATCCCCCACTGTCCCTCGCTTGGCCCCCCACAACCAACCCCAGTGTGTGATGCTTCCCTCCCTGTGTCCATGTGTTCTCATTGTTCAACACCTGCCTATGAGTGAGAACATGTGGTGTTTGATTTTCTGTTCTTGTGTCAGTTTGCTGAGAATGATGGTTTCCAGATTCATCCATGTCCCTGCAAAGGACAGGAACTCATCCTTTTTTATGGCTGCATAATATTTCATGGTGTATATGTGCCACATTTTCCTTGTCCAGTCTATCGTTGATGCGTTTTGGGTTGGTTTCAGGTCTTTGCTATTGTAAACAGTGCTGCAATGAACATATGTGTGCACGTGTCTTTATAATAGAATGACTTATAGTCCTCTGGGGATATACTCAGTAATGGGATTGCTGGGTCAAATGGAATTTCTATTTCTAGGTCCTTGAGGAATTGCCACACTATCTTCCACAATGGTTTAATTAATTTACACTCCACCAACAGTGTAAAACTGTTCCTATTTTGCCACATCCTCTCCACCATCTGTTGTCTCCAGATTTTTAATGATTGCCATTCTAACTGGTGTGAGATGGCATCTCAATGTGGTTTTGATTTGCATTTCTCTAATGACCAGTGATGATGAGATTTTTTTCATATATTTTTTGGTCTCATATATGTCTTCTTTTGAAAAGTGTCTGTTCATATATTTTGCCCACTTTTGAAGGTTGTTTTTTTTTTCTTGTAAATTTGTTTTAGTTCTTTGTAAATTCTGGATATTAGCCCTTTGTCAGATGGGTAGATTACAAAAATTTTTTCCCATTCTGTTGGTTGCCGATTCACTCTAATGATTGTTTTTTTTTTTTTTTTTTGCTGTGCAGAAGCTCTGGGGTTTAATTAGGTCCCATTTGTCTATTTTGGCTTTTGTTGCCAATGCTCTTGGTGTTTGAGTAAGGAAGTCCTTACCTGTGCCTATGTCCTGAATGGTTTTGCCTAGGTGTTCTTCTAGGGTTTTTATGGTATTAGGTCTTATGTTTAAGTCTTTAATCCATCTGAAGTTAATTTTAGTGTAAGGTGTCAGGAAGGGGTCCAGTTTCTGCTTTCTGCACACTGCTAGCCAGTTTTCCCATCGCCATTTATTAAACAGGGAATCCTTTCCCCATTGCTTGTTTTTGTCAGGTTTGTCAAAGATCAGATGGTTGTAGATATGTGGCATTGCCTCCGAGGCCTCTGTTCTGTTCCATTGGTCTATATCTCTGTTTTGGTACCAGTACCGTGCTGTTTTGATTACTGTAGACTTGTAGTAGGGTTTGAAATCAGGTAGCATGATGCCTCCGGCTTTGTTCTTTTTGCTTAGGATTGTCTTGGCTATGGAGGCTCTCTTTTGATTCCATATGAAGTTTAAGGTGGTTTTTTCCAGTTCTGTGAGGAAGGTCATTGGTAGCTTGATGGGGATAGTGTTGAATTTATAAATTACTTTGGCAGTATGGCCATTTTCGTGATATTGATTCTTCCTAACCATGGTCATGGACTGTTTCTCCATTTGTTTGTGTCCTTTCTTATTTCCTTGAGCAGTGGTTTGTAGTTCTCCTTGAAGACATCCTTTACATCCTTTGTTAGTTGTATTCCTAGGTATTTTATTCTCTTTTTAGCACTTGTGAATGGGAGTTCGCTCATGATTTGGCTCTCTGTTAGTCTGTTATTGGTGCATAGAAATGCTTGTGATTTCTGCACATTGATTTTGCATCCTGAGACTTTGCTGAACTTGCTTATTAGTTTCAGGAGATTTAGGGCTGAGACATGGGGTCTTCTAAATATACAATCATGTCATCTGCAAATAGAGACAATTGGCTTCTGTTTTTCCTAATTGAATACTTTTATTTTTTTTTTTTCTTGCCTAATTGCTCTGGCTAGAACTTCCAATACTATATTGAATAGGAGTGGTGAGAGGGCATCCTTGTCTAGTTCTGGATTTCAAAGGGAATGCTTCCAGTTTTTGTCCCTTCAGTATGATATTGGTTGTAGGTTTGTCATAAATAGCTTTTATTATTTTGAGATGTATTCCTTTGATACCTAGTTTATTGAGGGTTTTTAGCATAAATGGCTGTTGAATTTTGTCAAAGGCCTTCTCTGCATCTATTGAGATAATCATGTGGTTTTTGTCTTTGGTTCTGTTTATGGGGTGAATTATGTTTATAGACTTGCGTATGTTGAACCAGCCTTGCATCCCCAGGATGAAGCCTACTTGATCATGGTGGCTAAGCTTTTTGATGTGCTGTGGCAATCAGTTTGCCAGTATTTTATTGAAGATTTTTGCATCTATGTTCATCATGGATATTGGCCTGAAGTTTTCTTTTCTTGAT
>NW_016107421.1:1807878-1845806 GCF_001604975.1 Cebus imitator | reverse complement strand
GTCAATTTTAGAGTAGGTGCAATGCTATGCTGAGAAGAATGTATATTCTGTGGATTTAGGGTGGAGATTTCTGTAGATGTCTATTAGGTTTCCTTGGTTCAGATCTGAGTTTAAGTTCTGGATATCCTTGTTAATTTTCTGTCTTGTTGATCTGTCTAATATTGACAGTGAATTGTTAAAGTCTCCTGCTATTGTTATGTGGGTGTCTAAGTCTCTTTGTAGGCCGTTAAGAACTTTCTTTATGTACCTGGGTGCTCCTTTATTGGGTACATACATATTTAGGATTGTTAGGTCTTCTTGATGCATTGATCCTTTTACCATTATGTAATGTCCTTCTTTGTCTCTTTTGATCTTTGTTGGTTTAAAGTCCATTTTATCAGAGACTAGGATTGCAACTCCTGCTGTTTTTTGCTCTCCATTTGCTTGGTAAATCTGCCTTCATCCCTTTATTTTTAGCCTATGTGTGTCCTTGCACATGAGATGGGTTTCCTTACTACAGCATACTGATGGGCCTTGACATTTTATCCAATTTGCCAGTCTATGTCTTTTGATTGGGGCATTTAGCCCATTACATTTATGGTTAATATTGTTATGTGTGAATTTGATCCTGCCATTTTGATGCTAGCTGGATGTTTTGCCAGTTAGTTGATGCATTTTCTTCATTGTGTTGATGGTCCTTACCATCTGGTACATTTTTGGAGTGGCTGGTACTGGTTGTTCCTTTCCTTGTTTAGTGCTTCTTTCAGGAGCTCTTGTAAGGCAGGCCTGGTGGTGACAAAATCTCTCAGCAATTGCTTGTCCATAAAGGATTTTCTTTCTCCTTCACTTATGAAGCTTAGTTTGGCTGGATATGAAATTCTAGGTTGAAAGTTCTTTCCTTTAAGGATGTTGAATATTTGCCCCCACTCTCTTTTGGCTTGCAGGGTTTCTGCTGAGAGACCCACTATGAGCCTAATGGGCTTCCCTTTGTGGGTGACCCGACCTTTCTCTCTGGCTGCCCTTAGCATTTTTTCTTTCATTTCAACCCTGGTGAATCTGACGATTATGTGCCTCGGGGTTGCTCTTCTTGAGGAATATCTTTGTGGTGTTCTCTGTATTTCCTGGACTTGAATGGTGGCCTGCCTTGAAAAGCAGTTAATTAGTTAGCAATAAGTAATTGGCATTTACTAGTTAATTTAAGTAATTGATTACTGTTTTTCTCAGAGACTTATAATCCATTACTATCGCTAAAATTTTTTTGTTTGTTTTGTTTGTTTTGAGGCAGGATCTCATTCTGTCACCAGACTGGAGTGCAGCGGCACAATCACAGCTCATTGCAGCCTTGACCTCCCAAGTAATCCTCCCACTTCTCATCCTCCCGAGTAGTTGAGACTGCAGGTGTGCACCACCATGCTTGCCTAATTTTGCATATATTTTGTAGAGATACGGTTTCATTGTGTTGCCCAGGTTGGTCTCAAAATCCTGGGCTCAAGTGATCTGCCTGTCTCGGCATCTCAAAGTATTTGGATTACAGGCATGAGCCACTGCACCTGGCCTATTTTTAAAATTTTGATATTCAAATTATCGCAGATTTGACCAGTGGAAGCTTCTTCAAACTGACTCCTGTGTTCTTTTGACATGCCCCAAACATTCTGTGAGAACATCCATATTTCTTGGCACAATAAAATATTTTGGGCTTATATGTTCTCTGCCCTAGACCGAAAGTTAATAATCTCTCTGTTTGGTCAATTAATTATTGAGGGAGGTATGTTAAAATCTTTCACTGTAATAGTGGATATTTTTGTTTCTTTTCTTCTTTTTCAGAAATAGGATCTCATTGTTGCCCAGGCTGGATTACAGTGGCACAATCATAGTTCACTGCAGCCTGGAACTCCTGGGCTCAGGTGATCCTTCCATCTTGGCCTCCCAAGGAGCAGGGACTATAGGTGCATGCCACCACACCTGGCCAATTTTTGTTGTTGTTGTTTTTTAAAAGAAATTGGGTCTCACTATGTTGCCTAGGCTGGTCTCCAACTCCTGGCCTCAGGCAGTTCTCCTGCCTCAGCGTCAAAAGTTCGGGGATTACAGGCTATTTTTGTTTCTATTTGTAGTTCTGCCAAATTTTTGTTGTCTGTATTTTTAAGCTTTGTGAATGGGTACATCTACTGGATGAACTGTACTTTTAGCATTACATGGTACCCCTCTGCTATGGGCTGAATGTCCTCCCAAATTCATGTGCTGATACTTACTCACCAATGTGATGGTGATAGGTGAGGCCTTTAAAGGTGATTCAGTCATGTGAGTGACCTTTATAAAAAAGCTGTCACACATTGTTGGGCTCTCTTTCCGCGTCTCTCCCTTTTGTCCTGCGAACAGAGGATGTGGTGTTTGTCCACACTGGAGGATGCAGCGTCAAGGACTGTAACAGATACATTTCTGTTCTTAATAAATTACCCAGTCGCAGGTATTTTTGTTATAGCGGCATAAATGGACCAAGATACTCTCCTATCTCTGGTAATGCTTTTCTAAGGTTGATTTATCTGTTATTAATTACATGCCCTACTTTAATTTTTATTTAGCATTGTCCTGGTATATTTTTTTAACCTTTTACTTTCAATATCTTTGTTGACATATAATTTAGTGTGTCTTGTAAATAAAGGTAGCTGGATTAAAAAAAAAATTCAGTCTGATCTAAAAATGTAATTTGACATTTTTAAACCTGTATCAAATTCCTTTTATAAATTAAAGTTATTAACGTATTTGAATTTATTTCTACCATATTTATTTGTACTTTCTATTATCCTCACTTTTCCATATTTCCCCCTCCTTTCTCCCTTTCTTTGGATTTGTTATTGAGTAGTTTTCCTGTTTCATTCCTCCCCCTGCTAGTTTGTTAGTTACATATCTTACTTCCCTTCACTTTGTGCTTACTCTAGAAATTCACTTTAATTTAAACATCAACCATTTAATAATCTTGAATACCACAAGGGCACAAGAATACTTCAACTTCAGTTGTTCCTCTCTCAAATGATATATTATGTATATTAGTTCTATCTTTAAAAAAGTTTAACCCTTCAAGAAATTATTATGGTTTTAATAGGTTTTATCTAAACTCATCTGAATGCTTTCTAATGTGTTATAATTTTTTTCATTTTATAACATTGATATGAAATTACTTTCCTTCTGCCTGAAGTACATTCACTTTACACACACACACACACACGCACGCACACACACATTTTAGTGAGTGTCTGTTGATAGTAAACTTTCTCAGGTTATTGATGATCCAAAAATGACTGATTTTTTCTTTTTTCCTTGTTCTTGAAAGCTTTTTTTTTTTTTAAATTCCACAGGCTATTTGATTTTATTTGACTGTTATTTTCTCCCAGTTTATTGATGATATCATCCTGCCTTCTGGCTTTCTTTATTGCTGTTGAGAAATCTGCTGTCACTCTAATTTGTCATCCTTTTGAAAGTAATCTGATTTTTTTTCTCTGTTTTTTGTGTACTAAAAATTGCACTATGATCTGTTATGGCTTTCTTTTAACCTGTCCTGGCTTAGGACTTATTCAGTGATTATATTTTTAAATATTACAAATATTACTTCTTTTTTTCTTATAGAACTGTGAGGTTCATGTTCCCTTTTCACTACAGTCTCCATGATTCTTAACTTTTCCAATTCTTAGTGCTTCTATGCTGGCAGTTTTTTCCAATCTGCTGTTTAGCTCACGAATTTTCTCTTCAGTTGTGTCTAATTGGGTTTTTAATTTGAATTACTGTATATTTATTTCACTTTTGTTTTCTAAATCTACTTGCTCGTCTCTGTAGCCTCTTGCATCTAGCATAGGTCTCTAATTTTCTATTATTTCTTCACATTTATTAAATTACTTATTTAATTCTCTATATCAGACAATTCGGCGGCTAAAGTCTTTGAGTGTCTAATTCCGTGGGTTAACGATTCTGCTTTCTCTTGAGATATTGCCTTGCCTCCTTTTGTGTTTTGTGATTTGGGAAAGTGAGCCCCTTATTCCTTGGAACTTCATTTATTATTAGGAACTGTTGATCCATCATCAGCCTGGCTGGTGGTGGATATACCAGAACAGACTTGCATATTCTACAGACACCTAAGGAGATTTCTAACCTCAGGCCACTTTAACCTTAATTCTCAGCTTAAGAGTTTTCAGACCATCCACTGGTGTGAATTCAGACTTCAAACTGGTGAGGGCTGATTTACTGCTACAAATTCTGAGTAAATTTTGTTCTCCTGTTCACCAAGCACCAACCTGGGAGACTGACAACTTCCTGTTGATGACCTCAGGTTGGGGAAGCTTTATTACTGGTTTATCCATATAATTACTGACTTTGGTGCATTGAGCAGTGATTCCTATTCAGTTCATCACATTGAGTGGTCTGTGGACTTTTTCCCCTGTTCACTGCATCCTCTGAGGTGCTAGAAACTGAGGGTCCAGCTTACCTGGGTTTAACTAATGTCCTCAAAGTGAGTGCTGACCTTCATGCTTCAACTACCTCTGGAAACTTTATCCACTTGCACTTATTTTTTGGTCTTTGCATGTGTTGTTTTAGTTTATCAGGGCTGCCATAGCTAATTACCACAAAATGAATGTCTCAAATAACAAGAATGTGTTCTCTTTTCGTTTTGGAGGGTAGATGTGCAACACCAAGGCAGGGCCATGCTGCCTCTGCAGGCTTCTAGGGAGCATCCTTCCCTGCCTTTCCTGCCTCCGGTGGTCATGGCAATCCTTGGCTTGTGGTAGCATAAGTCCAGTCCCTGCTTCCCTCTTCACATGGCCATCTTCCCTCTGGGTCTCTGTATCTTGCTGTGTCCAAACTTCTCTCTTATAAAAACACCACTCATTGGATTAGGGCCTACCCCAATCCAGCATAACCTCATCTTAATTTTCTTATAGCTGCAAAGACTATTTCCAAGGAAGGTCACATTCACAGGTATTGGGAAGACATGAATTCTTGGAGGACATTTTTTTACCCAATGTATCTGTATATGTCTAACATTTTTTTTTTTTTTTTGCCAGACTATTAGTGCATTTTCAATGATATTTTTATTCAGGATTTGCTTGTTTGTTTCAGCAGGGGAGTGGGGAGTCCCCGGATCATTCAGTCATACATCCGAAATAAATGTCTATATCTATTTTTCGCCAAGATGGTAAGCACTGTGATGTCAAGGACTGCGTCCATTCCATTTAGCTTTCCGTTCTCAGTGCCTGGCGCAGGGCAGAGAGTAGGTATTCAGTAAATACTGGTAGGATGAATGAATCAATGTATTAGGAAATGATTTTCAGAAACAAACCAACAACTGGGTTGCAAAATTTGGAATAAGAGCTTTTTGAAAGACTCATTTCCAATACCTGAGTTTACCACTTAAGACGGGATCATTTCTCAGCTCACCGATGTTGCTTCTCGGACCCTCTGCCCTTGCCGCCTATCCTTGACCATCACTTTCTGACCCGCCATCTTCCCATAATAGCTGTTTATCCCTTAAAACCCCGAAATATCCCCTTCTCCTCTTTTTCAGGAAGTAGAAGCTAAGCATTTTTTGTATCTAAACATTAAGTGTTTTACACTTTTTATCTCATGTAATTTTTACCAACAATCCTATGAAGCAGGTGTTAGTATTCCCAACACCTGATCATGAATATATATCATGATTATGATTATATCACCAGCATCATCATGACCGTTAATTGATTGGTTAGCAAACTGAGCCTTAGAGATGATAAGTAACTTGCTCATGGTTAGATGCTCAAAGCCAGAATGAGAATCTTGTTAATCTAACTCGACGAGAGGGGCCACATTCTTTTTTTTTTTTTTTTTTGAGACGGAGTTTCGCTCTTGTTACCCAGGCTGGAGTGCAATGGCGCGACCTCGGCTCACCGCAACCTCCGCCTCCTGGGTTCAGGCAATTCTCCTGCCTCAGCCTCCTGAGTCGCTGGGATTACAGGCACGCGCCACCATGCCCAGCTAATTTTTTGTAGTTTTTTAGTTGAGATGGGGTTTCACCATGTTGACCAGGATGGTCTCAATCTCTTGACCTCGTGATCCACCCGCCTCGGCCTCCCACAGTGCTGGGATTACAGGCGTGAGCCACCCCGCCCGGCCCACATTCTTAATTTGTGTGTGCTTTGGTCAGTTTTTCTCTCTCTCCAGCCTACACTCCCTCCTCTCCATCCCGTTTCCTAAACTCCTCTAATGTTTTTCTCTTTTGTGAAAAACCTTTGAAAGTGTTCACACGCCTTTCCTTGAATGAGATTTTCTGAGTGTTTTTTTTTATTTTTTTTGATGACCCATGTATCAACTTCCTTTCAGGCGTATGCCAGTTTTCTGATTACCCCTGACTGTGGAAGTCTAAAGAGGGATGGGCATCCCCTGCCCTCTTGACAATTTATTTCTGCCCTGAGCTCTGCTTCTGTGGCTCAACAACTCCCTCCTACCCAGGTCCACACGGTACACTTCTCTTACCGCCCCCCATAGTCCTTGGCACGCTGTCCGAACCTTCCGTGTGCCCCCAGGTTGGCTCAAATAATTCAGCACCCGTTTTACAGTATTTCTATACAACGAACTTCCTCCCGTCAAACTCGGTGATTTTAACTTGAACTGTGATAATGCTTCTGTGTCTTGGCCTTCTTCTTCCCCCTCCATAACCTTGAAGACGTGAATTACCATGGTCTGTGGAGAAGGTTTGATCTGTGCCCCTGCCCAAATCTCATGTCAAGTTGTAATCCTCAGTGTTAAAGGCAGCGCCTGGTGGAAGGTGATGGGATCGCGGGGTGCTCCTTCATGAAGGCGTTAGCGCCATCCTCTCCTTGCTGCTCTTCTGATAGTGAGTGAGTGAGATCTGGTTGTTTGAAAGCATGCAGCAATGCCTCCTCCGTCTTTATTTCCTGCTCCATCCATGTGAAGTGCCTCCCTCCCTCTTTGCCTTCTGCCAACAAAGGCTTCCAGAGCCCTCCCCAGAGGCAGAAGCTGCTATGCTTCCTGTACACTCTGCAGAACCATGAGACAATTAAACCTCTTTTCTTTTCTTTTTTTTTTTTAATGTAATGGAGGGCTTTACTGAAAAGGTTGACAAATGAAAAGAGATCTAAAACCCAACAAATCTTTTAGTTAAAAGTTACTTTTTCTTGGAAACAGGATATAGTACCACCGAGTTATAAAAATGCAAAAAAAAAAAGTTTGTGTGAACTTTCTTTCAACAATGTCACTGTTTAAGAATATAACTAAATTACTTTTGAGGTATTTTATAATATATGTTGGACATTTTAAAAAGTAAAAAAAAAAAAAATACATGTATAAAGTCAGTAATGACTTAGATATTTTCTATTTAGTCTGATAAATTAATTGTCACTTAAAATAGCTATACTTTATTAATAAAATATCCAAGATAAATAATATGCTATATGGAATAACCAACCATTGAATAGTAACATGCTTACAGTGGCTCAAAGCTGAATGTGATACATGTGCTTCAGGAAAATGCATTTAATATGGACCTAGCTATATTCTAATTCTAAACTGACTTTTTGGGGGGCTGGGGGAGGTGGAGTTTTGCTATATTGCCCACACTGGTCTTGAAATACTGGGCTTAAGTGATCCTCCCACCTCAGCCTCCCCAGTCGCTGGGATTAAAGGCGAATGCCATCACGCCCAGATTAAATTTACTTCTATATGAAAAATAACCAAACTAACTTTTAGTGATTAGCAGTTCCACTCATTCAATTTTAAGACTACTAACATAATTTTATAATATAAATACCTGCATTGTGACAGGATACATAAGAAAAATATTTTTTAAAGTTTTAGTAATTCAAACCAAAACCTGCCTGTAAATTTTAAAAAATTCAATTAAAAATTAGTTGAAAAAAAATACACTTAGCACTAGAGTATCATTCTGAAGAGAAAACTTTATGACTTCAATGACATGTTATTTTTAAGCAGCAGAAGTCTTAAACACCTGTATACATTTCAAAATACTGTTCACGATCTGATTTTCAATACTGCATTAGGTGCCATTAAAGAGACCATTGTTCTTTGAATCAGTCTTTGTGTTGCTGTGGGAGACACGGCAAGACAGAAGCACTGGAGTCATGGAGGCAAGTTACAGAAACACTGGGATGCTGAAATACTGCTGGCTTCTGGAAAAACCTTCTGACACGTGGAAGTAGACATCTGAAGTTTCGCTCCAATCAGTCACAGTTACTAAGCTGCTTTTTAATGTGCTTCATTCATTTTCTTGAAGTCCTTCTCCCCTTGGCCCCTTAGGATTAAACGTGCCCCAGGCATTTAGCACATGAGGAAAATGTGGTTCATTTTTCACGGATGGAGGTTCCTTCTTTTCTTTCCCAGATTTTTTCCCCAAAGATACCTCTTCCTCTAGGGATGATATATCCCAGTCTGCATCTGCATCCTCCACATCTGCACACTGTGGGCTTGAGAGAATCATCAGTGTCCTCAACTTCACTTCCCTCGGTCCTGTCTGTGTCACTTTTGACTGCGTTCTTCCCTTGTTTTAAACCTACTTCTATATGAAAAATAACCAGACTAACTTTTAGTGATTAGTCTGCCGCCCTTGTTTGCAATGGCTAATCTCTTTTCTCTATAAATTACCCAGTCTCAGGTATTTCTTTATAGCAGTGTGAGAATGGACTAACACATCTACCATATCTATCAAAGTAAAATTCTTAGTCATTGGACATAATTCCATCACAGTCTGGACTTTCACCTCTCTATATCTCTTGATGTTAGGGGAAAACCTCTGATGATTATATGCATCTGCTGGCTGACACACACATGCTTGTCCTTAGTTCCCTCCTCATGACTGGATTATTGATTGAGCCAAGTACCCAGCCTCCTACCATTGTGGGTGAAGTCAGGAATTAAACTCCCTCAGTTGCTTAAGATCCTCTGATGAAAAGAAGCAGTCCTTGGGAAATCACTTCGTCCTCCACTTAAGGGACAGCTTCCTGAATGATACAGTTTCACTGTGTCTGCATCCAAGTCTCATCTTGAATTGTAGCTCCCATAATCCTCATGTGTCATGGGAGGGACCCAGTAGGAGGTCACTGAATCATGGGGGTGGGTTTTTTCCATGCTGTTCTGGTGGTTCCTGTGTTAGCGAATAAGTCTAAGGAGAGTTGATGGCTTTATAAAGAGCAGTTCCCCTGCACACGCTCTCTTGCCTGCCACCATGTAAGATGTGCCTCTGCTCCTGCTTCACTTTCTGCCATGGCTGTGAGGCCTCCCAAGTCACGTGGAACTGTGGGTCCATTAAACCTCTTTTTCTTTATCAATTACCCAGTCTTGACAGCAGTATGGAAATGGACTAATACACTGACTAACGAATCCGTTAGGTGACTCTATCACAATCCTTGTCTAAATACATTTTCTGCTACCATTCACATACCAATGGGCATCCTTGACTCCAGTTTTGCTGGACACAGTTACATGTAAGTTCTCTCAGGACACACAGCTTGCAAAGGAGACATCACAGGAGGGAGCGAGAAAGAAAGTGAGAAAATTCAAGGGTATAGGAGAGAGATACCAAAGCAGAATGGCAAAAAAAAAAAAATTATTACAGCTATATGGCAACAATTACTAAGGATTTAATATGCACCAGGCTCTGTTCTAGAAAATGGTGTCAGAGCAGGAAGCAGGTGCCCTCATGAAGAAATCGTACACATCCTTGGACTAAACTGGAAATATGGTACAGTTAATTCAGGTTTCCCTATGCAACTCTTTACACAGGTGAAGAAAAGAATGTAGATAAGATGCTATTCCCGCAGAAACAGGTGTCACCTCCCTGAGGAAAACAAAACAAAACATGACGTAATAGTTTCTCTTTGGCCTAGACCTGTCTCTGCTGAGAATTTTGCACAGCAACAGGCTTGCCTTTAACTTGATTCCAACAAGTAGAAATTTCTGTGATTTCTGATGGCTGGCCACTATGCTCCTCATCTTCAAGGCTCTCATTTCCTTTGTAAAGCTCCTTGAACCACCACTGCACTGTGCGTTCTTTAGCAGTTCCCAGGCCAAATGTGTTGCTGACGTTGTGAGTTGTCTCCACTGCTTTATGACCCATTTTGAACTCGAATAAGAAAATCGCTAGAATTTGCTTTTTGTCTGCTATCATTTCCATAGTCTAAACACAAAATAAACAGCAAGTAAAAAGTCATTCACAAAAAGGCATAAAGCAAGAAATGTCCATTAAAATGTTGTATAGCATAACCACAATTTAAAAGAATGTATTCCAATATCAACTAGCAAACTCCAAAAATGCAAAAGCCACAATTACTTTTGCACTCACATAACTCTTGAAAGATGAGACCTGATTTTAAAAATTATGGAAGAAAATAGAAATGAGAAGAACTATAAGAAAACTGGGATTTGTGTGTGTGTGTGGCCAACGTGAAAGGCGAAAAGAAAAGCGTTTCTGAAACTGTTGGGAAGAAGATTTTTTGCCTACATAAAGTCATCTCAACTCTTAATAAGTATTGTAGGGAGCCAGCCCCACATCACCCCTGGGTACTCCGAGTTCAGTGGCAGCAAAGGAATGAGGAAAAGACAGATTAAGAATGCAGAGAGCGAGACCGGGGGGCCACCACTTATTACTCTGGAGGAGGCAGTGGAGGCTGCAAACTGATCATCCACACTATTTGTTGGTTACAATCACTTTGATGTACAGGGTGGGGGTGGAGTAATGGTGGGGAGTGGGTGACGTGATGGTGGAGTGAATCAGTGAGCTGGAACTGGTGTGTTATTCTAAGGATTAATAATAGTGTCGGTTTGGGAGTTTCACAAAACAAGAACATGTGGTTATCTTTAGCCTATTATCTATGTGCAGCTGATAAAACACGGGCCTTACAAGGAGCCTGCAAGTCTGGCTATGTCGTAGTGCTACAAAGGGTCTTATGCCCTTGAGTACAATGTTTATGGTAACAGAGCCTAGGTCACCCTGCACCAGAACATGAGGCATGGAGAGGCCTTCCTCCTCAGAGGCCTCCCGTGGCCTTCCGCAGTTTATTGTTCCTTGTTTATATGTTACTTATAACCAATTTATGTAGGCGCTCTGTAAGTCCTTTCTCCTTTGCTGCTTTTCCCAACAAGTATGACTAATGCACTTCAGTTATGAGTGACGGGAAAACTGTCAGATGCAAAATAATTACAAAGAGTTAAAATGTAATGTTATATCCAGTGTGAACAAATATCTAGTTTAGAATGTAAAGAAATATAAATGTTTTGTTTGTCAAAAATCAGTTTTTGTTTATTCTACTCAGCACACAGAAGCTCTTACTGTTTTACATCACTTGCCAAACAACCAGATCCATCCTCCTGGAGCCTGGTGCCCTCCTGGGTAAGGACTAGCGATGATATCACATGGATCTGAGGTTGCTGGTCCTGGCACTGCATATGGGGTGTGGGTGTCTTCCAGCAAGGGAACATGGAAATCCAGCCAATGATCAGGAAAACAGGACCATGCCAAGCTTTGCGGTCCTCACCAGCACAGAACAATTGATTGGATGATCAGTGATAATGCAATGAAGCAAACTGTGGTTGAAATCTACCAAGACTATTTCATCACTAAGGATCTGTTTGGACATTTGGGGCTTACATGGTGATGGTGGCGGTGGCGGTGTGTGGCAGTAATCCCAGGTAGAGTACAAGGGAGGGAATGAAAGCTTCCATTTCATGAAGATGTCTTTTATGTTTCTGAAAAAGATGGAGGAGATTGCAGAAACTACCTCTGGGAGGACTGTAACTGTTCTGTCGTCACAGGTCTAGCTTATTTCGTCTCTTAATTGAAACCTTGAATAGCCTCACTGTGCTCAGAATCATCGACGAGGTAATACGCACTGCCTCTGTTCATGGCTTAGACGAGAAGTTTGGTGTTAAAAGAGTTATATTGATCTTCAAAGTTGGAAGTGGCATTTTGATGTATCTATTCTCCCTTCTGAAGATGATATCTTTTATGTCAAGTCTTCATCTGAACAAACCCACTTGAGTTAAAGAAGATTTCGACAACTGAATGGTCAATGATTTCATTGCCAAACTTAAGTGTGAAAAAACCAAAAGGGATTTCTTTACCTCCACACTCACTGCAAGCAACTCACCAGGAACATGATTAGCCCCCCGTAAAGCAACCAACTCTCCGTATCCATCCTCAACTTGAAGAACTGAATGGTCTATTGTCCACTGGCCACTGGTGCCTGGGTCCTTCAAAGCAGCAAACTCAGCAAATCACAAATTAATTAATTAATTATTTAATTTATTTATTTAGAGATGGAGTCTTGCTCTGTTGCCCAAACTGGAGTGCGGTGGCATGATCTCAGCTCATTGCAACCTCCACTTCCCAGGTTCAAGCAATTTTCTTGTCTCAGCCTCCCAAGTAGCTGGACTACAGGTGCATGCCAAGACACCCAGTTAATTTGTGTATTTTTAGTACATACGGGGTTTTACTATATTGGTCAGGCTGGTCTCGAACTCCTAGCCACAGGTGATCCACTTGCCTCGACCTTCCAAATTGCTGGGATTATAGGCGTGAGCCACCGTGTCCAGCAAGTCACAGATTTATAACATTTCCCTAGTGGGCCATTCTGTCATACGTCAAAGAATAAGAAACCTATGTGGGACTTCTCAATGGTAGGATGAGGCTGTCACTTGATAAAGCTGTCTGGACCATGATTTAATCTGATACAGTTTAAACAATGTTTAGGATTTTTTTTTTTTTTTTTTTCCTGAAGGATCTTTGGAATAGAAGTCTCTGTTGGAATCATTTCTGTTCTGATCTGCTGGGCCACTAAACAGTGCAGACTTTATGGTTTCTCAGAGAACCAACATCATACACTTACTCAGGTTTATGAAAATGAGAGAGCAATCAATGACCAATGACAACCTGCATTCTTCAGGTTGATCTAAACTATGATACTGAGGCCTGTGGGAAGCCCCATGTGTCAGGAGAGCAGAGCACAGGCAAAAAGAAGTTTATGATTGTTGAAGACAGAGGATGTCTTTGAGAAAGGAAGATACTGAGTTCATGGTGCAAGAAGCTGAGAGGCACAGGCAGAAGAGGAGAAGCACAGAGACAAGCTGTCTTCCAACCATTCACTGAACGCCTGTGCTCCCAATCAGAAGGCCGCTGTGGAAGAGGAGAAACTTCAAGACAAGTACAATGCAGTCTTCAACTGGCTGAACAAGAGTCAGTCTACTAAGGGAAGAAATTTCTGAAAAGAAGAAGCTGGAGGGCGTCTTGCCAACCCACCATCCTAAGTCTGTCCCGAGGGCAGAAGCCACACCAAGAGGATGTCCTAGGAGTTCCTGAGGGGCTGAGCTCCCTGTGCTGATTCTGCATCCACCACCAAGACCAGTAAATGCACATTCCACCCAGCTGGTCAAACACAGGAAGAGAGAATTCAGACCCAGGTCCCTGCAGTGGCAGGGTCCTAGCTGTTGTGCAAATTCTTGAGCGTTCTGATACTTGATTATGCATATAGAAAAAGAAAAGAACACTTTTCTACAATCAGGTCTGTACAAAAGTAGAAAATGCAACTCACGTCCTTGAGAATAAATGACCACTTAAAATTGACATTAGAAAAGGAAGAGAATAATTCTCTTTTCATCTCCTGAATAAGCATTAACAAAAACTCAAAGAGTATTTATCAGCTTGAAGGCCCCTCCAGTTAATAACCTACCTGAAGTAGACACGAAGCACTCAGCCTTAGGAACTAAAGCAAAAGGATGAGTTACGTAATAATTCTCATTGCTAGACACCATTTCTTCAGAAGGCTGACTTTTTTGGGGTGTTAAATTCAGAGAGAAATTTATCTTGTGGATCCTTCTGAAGGGAACATTAAGCAAGTTAATTACTAATGTTTTGTGGAGATTTATAGAAAATTCAGAAAGATTTTCATGGAGATGATTCTTAAAGGAATCTCTGAGAAAATCTGAGGAATCTCAGACACAAGGAGGCTCTTGTCACTTTAATTCAAGTCCAGAAATATTCCTTGAGAACTACTAGATGCCAGGCATTATGCCAGGTCCTAAGACACAGCAGTGTGTGACATACATGTTCAACTTTGTATGATGATGTCTCAGGATTTACATTAAATTAGCAAAACAGATCAATGGCAACAAAACTATTCACTGAGGAAAAAGTAAGCTAGACTTGGGTAGTAAATTTTCAAGCACATGGTTTTCTTCTTGTTGATTTGAACTTTGCGCTTTGTTCTTTATTTTTACAAAACTAAAGACGTAACAACTTTTTGCATATGCATGGTGATTTCCATTGTGTCTTTCTATTGTTATTTTAAATGTTTATTGAAGTAATGTGTGGCTATAGTTTAAAGGATCTAGAGGTCCTTGGTCCTAGGAGGCTTATGATGAAAACAATAATTCCCTGTTTCTTAATCCCTCATTCTCATTTTTACTCCCCAAAGGTAATCAATTTCAGTTTTGTTTTGTTTTTTTCCTGATCTTTCATCTTTCTCAACAATGAAGATGTGCCACTATTTGTTGATTTAGAATTGTTGGCATTATCTGAGGGCCACCTTCCATGAAAGATACAAAAGCATCCCCCGCTTTCTCAGCACCAGATTCCTCTTGCCTCCCTGCAGCACAGCCTCTCAAAGTATAATGTTATAATTGAGTCAGATTGGCATTCTCCATTTATATATTCTTGGATATATTTTGGCAATATTTACATGAGTCATAGCTGAAAAACACTGTCTTCCTATGATATCATGTCCTTTCTTATGCAACTTTTTGTTTTTTCCTGGAGTTCGCAACTACCTTGCTTTTTCTGTTGTCTTTGTGCTTGTCAGTAACTAATCCTCAAATCTGGCCAGAACGCCTTACATCCCTTACTGATCATCCCCCGGGTCCTTGCTTTCCTTGGCAGGTTCTTTCAGCTTCCGTCCTCTAGCTTTATTCTGCACTGCTTATTTTTCTTGTCGAACTGCTGCTCAGCTGTCAAGCTGGGATCTTCACCATCATCCTGCGAATACACTCTCCTCTCTCCTACGTTGGACTTCTGCTTTCTAGAGCACTTCTCATCTTTTGTAGCTCACTCCTTTGTCTTGGAGGCAGACATTCCATACTAGTTTCCTAATAAAAAGCCCTGGGAATTTTTTTTTTCTTTAAAAAGGAGAACTTGCATGCCTGAAAATGTCTTCATCCTGTCTTCAAACTTGTTTGGCTTAGAATTCAAGGTTAGAAATGAACCCCCTTAGACATTTGAAGGCTTTACTCCACTTTCCTTTCAATTCTAGAGTTGCTCTTTTGAAATTGAATGCTGCTCCAGTTCCTAACTTACTGTTTGTGGCCTGCATTTTCTCTCTGGGAAGTTTTAGAATCTTCTCCTCATCCCTGGATTCTCAGTTTCCCAACAGTGGGTTTTGGTGTGGGTCTATTTTCCTGCATTTGTGCTGAGCAATTGCCATGCTCTTCAGTCTGAAAGCTGAGATCTGTTCGTCTTTGGAAAACTTTTATATCCTTTTTTTTTTTTTAATAATCTCCTCTCCCCCATTTTCTCTGCCTTTTCCCCAACTGTTGAATTCCTACCAGACCTCTGAGGCTGAGTCTCTAATTTTCTTACACATTATCTCCTATTTTCCTTATCTCTCTTGCTATCTACTTTTCAGAAGAGTCTATCAATTTTATATTAGTTCTTCTGTTGTTTATTATTATGATTATTATTATTTTGAGACAGAGTCTTGCTCTGTCACCCAGGCTGGAGTTCAGTGGCATGGTTTTGGCTCACTACAACCTCTGCCTCCTGGGTTCAAGTGATTCTCCTCAGCCCCCCAAGTTGCAGGCATTATAGGCATCCGCCATCACACCCAGTTAATTTTTGTATCTTTAGTAGAGATGGAGTTTCACCATGTTGGTTAGGCTGATCTCAAACTCCTGACCTCAGGTGATCCACTCATCTCAGCCTCCCAAAGTGCTGGGATTATAGTCGTGAGCCACTGCGCCTGGCTCTGTTATCATTTTTTAAAATTTCTGCTACCATTTTCTTAAGGTTTCAAAGAGCTCTTCTTTATTCTCTGAAAATTTCTATTTCTTTTGTTTTATTTTTAGTATCTCATTCTAATATTATAGATAAAATATATTCTTTGTTTCTCTGAGGGTGTAACATGTTTATATATTCCTTTCTATCCTCTTTGTTATTTATGTTTCTTCCAAGTCTTTTTTTTTTCCTTTTGGGTTATGTTGATGAAAACTATGAAATTCTATAAAATATTTAAAGAGATTTATTCTCAGCCAAATATGAGGGCTATGGCCCATGACACAGCTTCTGGAGGTCCTGAGAATATGTGTCTAAGGTAGTTGAGTTACAGTTTGGTTTTATATGTTTTAGGGAGATATAAGATATCAATTCTTTTTTAAAATTTATTTTTATTTTTTATTATACTTAAGCTCTGGAGTATATGTGGAGAATGTGCAGGTTTGTTACATGTGCCATGGTGGTTTGCTGCATCTATCAACCTGTCACCTACATTAGGTATTTCTTCAAATGCCATCTCTCCCCTTGACCCTCAACCCACTGACAGACCCCAGTGTGTGACGTTCCCCTCCCTGTGCCCATATGCTCTCATTGTTCAACTCCCACTTATGAGTGAGAACATACAGTGTTTGTTTATCTGTTCCTGTGTTAGTTTGCTGAGCATGACGGTTTATGCTTCATTTATGTCCCTGCAAAGGACATGAACTCATTCTTTTTTATGGCTGCATAGTATTCCATGGTGTATATGGGCCAAATTTTCTTTATCCAGTTTATCATTGATGGGCATTTGGGTTGGTTCTAAGTCTTTGCTATTGTGAATAGTGCTGTAATAAACATATGCGTGCATGTGTCTTTATAGTAGAATGATTTATAATCCTTTGGGTATATATCCAGTAATGGGATTACTGGGTCAAATGGTATTTCTAGTTCTAGATCCTTGGGGAATCAGTGACCACACTCTCCTCCACAACGGTTGAGCTACAGGACACAAACAAATGAAAAAACATTCCATGCTCATGGATAGGAAGAATCAATATCATGAAAATGGCCATACTGCCCAAAGTAATTTATAGATTCAATGCTATTTCCATCAAGCTACTATTGACTTCCTTCACAGAGTTAGAAAAAAACTGCTTTAAATTTTACATGGAACCAAAAATGAGCCAGTATAACCAAGACAATCCTAAGCAAAAAGAACAAAGCTGGAAGCATCATGCTATCTGACTTCAAACTATACTACAAGGCTACAGTAACTGAAACAGCTTGGTACTGGTACCAAAACAGATATATAGACCAATGGAATAGAAATAACACCACACGTCTACAACCATCTGATCTTTGACAAACCTGAGAAAAACAAGCAATGGGAAAAGGATTTCCTATTTAATAGAAGAAACCAATTCTTAAGCTATTAGCTAAAGACCTGTAATCAACAGAAAGTGGTGTCTGGTTTAAGATAGGAGGTTATGGAAATCAGAATTCTTATTATGTAGATGAAGTCTCATAGGTGGCCACCCTCGAGGAAATAGATGGCAAATATTTCCTTTTCAGAACTTTAAAAGGTGCCAGACTCTCTAGAAAAGAACAAATAAGGGAAGGAGATTCTCTACAGAATGCAAATTTCCCCAACAAGAGACCACTTTCCAAAATATGTCAAATAAACGTATTTTGTGGTAAAAGACTTCAAATTTTTTCAGGATCTGCTATCTGTCTTGTGATGCTATATCGGAGTTAGGTTGGAATTGGGTATCTTATTGCTACAAATAATCTGTTTTGTTAGTCTTAAGATCTCTGTTCCAAGGTTAATGCTGGTCAGGTGTGTCTGAACTGCAAAGGAAGGAGGATATAACGAAGCATGTCTAATTCCATTTCTTGTCATGGCCTTCAACTCATTTCTTCAGGTTTCTTAAGAATCCCCTTGGCTGAGTGGGGTCCATTGAGTCAGCTGGGGGGCTTAGAATTTTATTTTTGGTTTACAGTTAGTTTTAGTCTCTCTTTCACGTTCAAGGCTTTTCTTGGTTTGCCGTTGTGTTTTAAGAAGTCACCAAGACACGAGTTGGTAGTATTCTGTGCTCAGAGGGGCTCACTGGCAGGCAGCACTCAGCCACTCTGCAGGAGATTCCAGCAAGCATCCGCCTCTACAAGACTCTTCCCTTGGTCTGGGGCATTCCCCAGAGGGGACTTCTCCTCTCCATGGTGCAGCCCTGCAGACTGGGCGAGTATCAGCTGGGTGAAATGTGAAGAAGGTTCTCGTGTTGCTCTCTCCTGCAGCTTTTAGGGCAGTTGCCACCACTATTCCCAGTTGTGTTCAGCCCAGAGGCTCTCTCATGTAAGGTCTTCAAGGAAGGGGAATGGTAGTCACCTGGCTACAGGGAAGGGAGTTGGGGATACAGCAGAATCAGACACCATTCTTTCCTAGAGAAATCTGTGCTCCTGGTCAGGCAGGGTGGCTCATGCTTATAATTCTAGCACTTTGGGAGGCTGAGTTGGGCGGATCACAAGGTCATCCTGGTTAACATGATGAAACCCCATCTCTACTAAAAATACAAAAATTAGCTAGGTGGGGTGGTGGGTGCCTATAATCCCAGCTACTTAGGAGGCTGAAATCCCAGCTGCTCAGGAGGCTGAGGCAGGAGAATCACTTGAATTCAGGAGCAGAGGTTGTCGTGAGCCGAGATCGTGCCATTGCACTCCAGCCTGGGCAGCAGGGTGAGACTCCGTTTCATAAAAAGAAAAAGAAAAAGAGAAAAAAAGAAAAGAAATCTCTGCTCCCTGCTCCCTCCCCACTTCCTAACAGCCATGGGAGATATTTTGAAATAGAAACAGAAAACAGGCAAAAGAAGCCAAATGGTCTTGGCCCCCTGCCTCTCAAAATAGTACCCACATCCTGCTTCCTATAAGTACCTATTTAATTAGTATGTTCCCCGTTCCTTCATTCAACAAATATTCAGAAGGTGCTCTTTAATGTGCCAGCCACTGTTCTGTGCGCTGAGGATGCAACATTGTGTAAAATAGATTAAAATCCCTGCTGTCATAGAGCACCCATGCTATAGCGGCATGGTAACCAAAAGCAAACAAATGAATATCTAAGAAGATGGGTGGTCTAGAGCTGTGCAGGGCAAGGGAAGGGGCCAGTGATGTTGGGACATGCTGTTTCAGTTTCAGCTTTAAAGAAAGAACCTGTGCCTAGAGGGCATGTGGGGAGAGGTGTTTCTCAGCCAAGAAAAGAGCAATCAGAGCAGCCCAGGGGTGAAGGCACATTCTGCATAGCAAGGGCAGAGAGGTAGGTCAGAGGAGAGCAGAATGCCATTCTCAGAGAGGTGACAGAAGGTCGGGGATAGATGGACAAACTATCTGTGTTGAAAAGCTTAACTGTGGCCACTTCATGAGAGAGCAGGAGCCCTGCATCACCACCCCCCTAATTAGGTGGGTGACCATGGGGGCTCCTGATCAGGCTCTGGTTATATATCTAAGGTGTTGCCAACAGGATTTGTGGATGAATTGGGTGCTGGGTGAGAGACAAAGGAGTATTGATGGCTCTGAGCATCAGAATGGGGGTCATCTTTTCTGATGTAGGAGGAACTTCTTGGGGGAGGTCTCCACCTGAACGTTAGACCTGTTCGCTTTGAAGTTTGAGTAGAAATGCAGAGAAAATGTTCCTCCAGATCCTTGTCCACAGGCAGTGACACCGTCTGGGATCTGGGTGGTTTTGCTTAGCCTGCCTTTTGCCTTTCTTTCTCTCTCCTCCACTCCTACCACCCTCCTTTTGGCTCCAGAGACCACCATGGCTGGAAGAGAATAAAGGAAGAAAGTTTAGATGAGCGTAGAGTTAGGAAACTTAGAATATCGTCAAAGTGGATACAGGGAAGTGGGATTGTAGTCCATATTGTTTTATAACCTGCTTTACAAACAAAAAAACACTGTATTGTGAGATTTTTCTCTTCATTATTGGTATTTTAGATCCCTTTGGAAATTTTTTATGGCCACTTGGGGAAATCTTGTATGTTTTGGTGACTGATATTTCCCCCCTCTCCAACTCTAACCAGCGACTGTGTTTTGTGTACCCTCGGTGGGCTTGGGAATGTGTGTGGCGCTCAGATTGGCCAAAAGAAGAGCACAGGGTGCCTGGGAGCTGGAAAGCTATTGCCTACCAGGTGGAAAAGCACAGAATTGGAGAAAATTTGACCTAGGAGTTGGCAACAGAGCCCCAGAGCTTGGTAATTGGCTGTAGGAGTATTCTCAGCAAGTGGTGTTTGCTCCCAGGCTGTCTGGTACTCCAGTGCACCTGCTAGTATAGGACAGGTCAAGTAACCACAGATTAGCACCATAGCGGATGTAACTGTGGACAAAGAGTGTGTACATGTGTGCATGTGTGTGTATATGTGTGTACATGCACAAGGCCCGCCCCTACACCTGAGCTCATGTCACTTCTGGTTTAGGCAGGGAGAGCTCCTCTTTAGGGAAATCCCAAGGGTAGTCTGTTCCATTCCCCCAGACTCTCATCCAAGCTCAGGGACACTGTTCTGGGTTCTGTATGGTTTCGTTCAGCCTGCTGTTTGCCATATGCTGACTCTCCCCTCCACTCCTACCACCCTCTCTTTGGCTCCAGAGACTATCATGGGCTGAAGAGAGGCTGGACTCTGGTCCATGGAAGAGAATAAAAGAAAAAATATATATAGTTTCTCAATTGTGGGAAGGCAAGCATGCCTTGGGGTCTCTGTCTTCAGAGCAAAGCAGAGGGTCCACTTGCAGGATATCAGCCCGAGCAAATGGTGAGCTTGGTGGATAGCTTAATGGCAGGTTCTTTCTGCCTCCTAAAATTGGAATTGATTGGGGCAGGGTGGCTGCCTTGACTGGCAGGGCTGGGCCTGGAGCAGGGGCAGGGGGTAGGGAGACTGGGACATAATCTCCTCACTCTGTCCCTGCAAGCTGTGGCCACAACAGGATAGGTCAGCTGGCAGAGAGCATGTTAGGAAAATGGAAACTTGTTTTCAGAAAATGAGCCAGAGAAGAACAGATGCCTGTCTTGCTGTTGCCATCACTCTGTCTCCTCTGCATAACATATTCCCAAAAGATGTTTAAAAGGCCTCAAGAAATAATGTTTCATCAACATCTCTTGATGGCAGGTGGGAGGTAAGGAGGCAGCAAGACAGCTTGTTCTGTAGACAAGTTTTTTTTTTCCAAGTGGAGGATGAAATCTGAACTGCAGGGGTGGGGGTTGTAGGCGCAGGAGTTGTTCAAGTGGGTTTGGCATGTGCAGACACCAAGATGAGGGTCACTGTGATTCATTCATTCTGTCACAAGTATTTACTGGGGGTGTCTCTCATGCCAGTCCCTCTGTTGGGTGCCAGGAGAACAGCACTAAGCAAAGTACACTCAAGTTTAACAAGACAAAGAAGGTTCTTTTGAACATCGAAGTTTGAGATAAAATGAAGGACATTCTGAAGGAAAAAGAAGCAGGTAAAAGAATCAAGGTAAAGGGTACTGTGAACATTAATAATAATTGAAATAGGAAAGGTACGAATCTGAAAAATGATCTTTGATTACCAAATGGGAAAGCAGATTAAAAAAAAATTTAATTTAACTTTTTGAATGGGTAATATATTTATGTGGTTTAAGCATCTAAAAACTACAAAAAGTCATATTCTGAGAAGTCTTGCTGTCTTTCTCCCTTTCTTACATGAATGACAGCAAATTTCATAAAACAGGTATATGGGTTTTCTAGGCTATGTAACAAATTACTGCAAATTTAGTGGCTTAAAACAATGCATGTTTATTATCTCACCATTTCTCCAGGCCAGGAATCTGGAATCTGGGTGTGTCTTGGCTGGGTCCTTTGTACAGGGTCTCACAGGGCTGCAGTGAACACAGTGGCTGGGTCGTGTTTTCATCAGAGGCTTAAGTGGGGAAGAATCTGCTTGCAAGCTCCCTTGAGTTGCTGGCAGACTTTATTTCCTTGCAGCTAGAAAACCCATGGCAGTATGCTTCTTCAAAGCCAGCAGAAGAGAGAGTCTCTAACCTAAAGAGGAGCCTGTTTAGGGAATTCCATCCAATTAGGTTAGGCCTCCCAAGATAGACTATCATTTGATTAACTCAAAACCACCTGATTTGGGATTTTATTTATATTTGCAAAATCCCTTCATTTTGACCATATCTTATTAGCTAAGAAGCAAATCAGGCTTTGTGCAGACTCAAGGGCAGTAGATGATCTAAGGCTGGAGCACGTTGGGGGTCACCTTAGGGTGCGCTTGCTGCATGAGGAGCTGGCAAACATAACCTGTGGGCAAAATCCAGCCTCTACCTGTTGTTGTAGATAAAAGTGTTTTTTTGCTGTTGTTGTTTAGTTAAGTTTTTTTTTATTTTTAGAGATGGGATCTCACTGTGTCACCCAGGCTGGAGTGCAGTGGAATAATCATAGCTCACTGTAGCCTTGGCCTCGTGGGCTCCAACGGTCCTCCCACCTCGGCCTCCTTAGTAGCTGGGACCACAGGTGCATGCCGGTATGCTTGGATAATTTATTTTTACTTTTTGTAGAGATGAGGTCTCCCTATGTTGCTTAGATTGGTCTTACAGTACTGGACTCAAGTAATTTTTCTGCCTTGGCCTCCCAAAGTGGAATCAGAGGCATGAGCCACTGTGCCTGGCAATAAATACAGTTTTACTGGAAGACAGCTACACTCATTAGTTTATGTATTATCCATTTCTGCTTTCTTGCTAACATGGCAGAGTTGAGCAGTTGCAACAGAGAGCACATGTGGCCTCTGTTGCACCCTAGGGTGCTATAAAAAAGCACCCTTTTTTATAGCTTCATAGTCATGGTATTCCATTTGATATACCATCGTTTACTCAACTGTCCATGGCTACTGGACACAAGTGGTTTCCAGTCTTGTGCTAAACATAATCTTATAAGTAAGAAATGTTGGCGCTCAGAAACTGATATCCCAAAACATGACACCTTGACATGCTGAGGTGAAGAAGAGGCCTTGAGGTCTCTCTGACTTCCTCTTAGCCCTTCCCGTATCTCGCAATCCTATGTCTTTTCCAAAGCGCAGGATGGACTTACTCTCTAAAGTTCCTTTATTTGTCTAATGTCCAGACCTCCCAAAGAAGGAAACAATGACCTTTGGTCCCTTCCTGAGTTTTCATTAACTGAACTCATATTGCAGGAAGAAAGACTGAAGTCTGTCTACACAGCTGGGCACAAACAATTGTCACAAATCTTCGTCTGCTCTGTGGGCCCAACAGACTGTCCCAGGCCAGTGTATCTTCAAGCTCCTTGAATTCCCCTAAAAATCATCTACCGTCTTCTTAAAATCACCTGCCTTTTCCCATCTCCCTCTCCCCTAAGAAGAAGGGTCTATAAGCCTCGGTACCATTGCAAGTGGGGCAGCCACTCTGTGATTCTTCCCCATGTACGCTCATAAAGCTGCATGGGCTTCCTCCTATTAACCTGCATTTTGTCATTTGATTCCTCGGCACACCATCCAGGGGTGAAGAGACATTTTCCCTTCCCTCGTACAGAAATGTAAAAATCCTGATCTAATAAAGTCACGTACATTTGTTTCTTTTTTTATTATGCTTTAAGCAAAGCTCTTTTTGGTATTAAAAATATTTATTCTAGGCCAGGCATGATGGCTCACGCCTGTAATCCCAGCATTTGGGAGGCCAAGGCGGGAGAATTGCTTGAGCCCAGGAGTTCAAGACCAGCCTGAGCAACATAGTGAGACCCACCCCCCAACCCCACCATCACAACAAAAAATAAAAGATTAGTTAAGCATGGTGGCACATGCCTGTAGTCTCGGTTACTCAGGAGGCTGAGGCAGGAGGCTTGCTTGAGACCAGGAGGTCGAGGCCGCAGTGAGCTGTGATTGCATCACTGCACTCCAGCCTGAGTGACAGAGTGAGATGCTGTCTCAGAAAAATTCGTTTTTGACTAAAAATGTAATCCAAAATATACAAAGTTTAAAACCTTAGAAATAAAAGGTGTCGAAAGTACAAAGCCTGGGCATTTGTGGGAAGATGGTAGGGAAGAAAGATTGCCCCTGGGGTCTTTTTCTCACAGTCTCTGGAATGCACCATCAACTGCCTTTGCTGAGCTCAGCCAAGCTGGGCTACAAGGCATGAGAAAGCTTAAGGGTGTGAGAGGCTGAAGTTTGGTCTTCTCTGGGCTAGGGAGGTCCTGGGCACCTGAGGCAGAGCCCTGTGGTGAGGCTTGTGCTCCACAGTGCACATAGGGAGCTCGTGGAGACCTAGGGACCAGTCTGGAAGGGTGGAACCAGCCAGTGTGCTCTGTCCTGGAGGACCCACTGGTCTCCCTGGCCTTGAGGAGCCTCAGGGAAGTTGTTGAGGTGATCCTAGTGGCTCACCTCTGAGAGATGAGAGAGCAACAGTCTTGTAATGGGAAAAGTTAGGGCCTGGGTGCTGCTTCCCAGCTGTAGGCAGGGCTGAGCATCCCAAGCTGCACAACAGAGCTCACGGGAGCAGTGACTGCTGGGCCCCCACCACCTGTTGGCTGCCACCCATAAGGTGACCCAGCCAAGCATGGCTTTAAGGGTGAAGAGAGCTGCAAGGAAGCAAGGAAGGAAAACAAGGCATCTGAGGCATCCCAGCAGGCAGGGAGAGGAAGAAGATGCAGGCAGCTTGCACAGAAACAGGCCTGCTGCTGGAAGCAGATGCGGCTTGAACCAAAAATCAGCAAGAGCACTTCAGAATCCAATTACGGCATGGAATGGAACTGAAGAATTGTTTTCTAATTTAAAAAATTAAGCATATGTCTTCAAAGAAATGACACCCTCCATTTAAACAAAAATTAGTGGCCTGGAAGATTAGTGGAAGACGTGTATCTCGAAGCCCAGGGAAACATATTTGCAGATGAAAATTGTATGAGGAAACAAAATAAGAAACTTGAATGTTAGAACCATAACAGGCTGGCCATGGTGGCTCTCGCCCATAATCCCAGCACTTTGGGAGGCCAAAGTGGGCGGGTGGATCACATAAGGTCAGGAGTTCAAGACCAGCCTGGCCAACATGATGAAACCCCATCTGTACTAAAAATACAAAAATTAGCCAGGCATGGTGGCAGATGCCTGTAATCCCAGCTACTAGGGAGGCTGAAGCAGGAGAATTGCTTGAACCCAGGAGGCAGAGGTTGCAGTGAGATGAGATCACGCCATTATATTCCAGCCTGGGTGATAAGAGCAAAACTCTGTCTAAAAAAAAAAAAAAAAAAAAACGGATAGAAAAATGGTAGGGTAAAATTGTAGGAGAGGAATCACTAAGCAGGTGCTTGAAATAACTCCCCAAGTTGTAAATCACTTGAGTCTATAGGTAAAACTAGTCGCCCAAGTTCCATTGAGGACTCATGAAGAGATGCCCAGTGGACTGAGGCTGGCCATGTCACTGCCCAGCAAGGATCAGCAGAAAATCTTAACAAAGCTTCCAAAGTGAAAGAAATATTAGAAGAAAATGCAACTGCTCTCAGATTTTTCACTGGCAGCGTTGTAAGACAGAAGAGAGCAGAGCAATCAATGCAGAGCAGAGCAGTAAACAAATGGGGTTCAGTCATGCACGGGAGGCCCAGGCACTGCAGGGCTGATGTGTGGAGTCTGAGAAAATGATATATTTGGGATATACTTATACTAAAAAATTATTCTCGGGGGGCTGGGCACAGTGGCTCATGCCTATAATCCCAACACTTTGGGAGCCTGGGGTGGGCAGATCGCTTGAGGCCAGGAGTTTGAGACTAACCTGGCCAACATGGTGAAACCCCATCTCTACTAAAAATACAAAAGTTAGCCAGGTACGGTGGTGTGCCTGTAGCCCCAGCTACTCAGGAGGCTGAGGCATGAGAATAGCTGAACCCAGGAAGTGGAGGTTACAGTGAGCTGAGATCACGTCACTACACTCCACCCTGGGCAACAGAGCAAGAGTCTGTCTTAAAACAAAAACAAACAAAAACTGTGTTTATCTCCAATTTAAATGTACCTGAATGTCTGGAATTTCTTTCAGTTAATTGTTATTTATTCATTTATTCTTTTGTGCTAAATCTGACATCTGTCTTCCATGATACCATAAGGGAATCTTTCAGGTTTGCCTTAGAAACAATCGTGATGCCTCTGGGCATCACAGGCACAGTTAGGAAGAGAGAAGGGAGGTGTCACTAGCAGGTCTCTGCCTATATCTAATTAACCAGAACAGTGTCCCATGGCCGGCCACACCCAGCAGCCAGGGAAGCTGGGATATCAGTGAAGCATATGTAGCTTCCGTAGGAAAGGTACTCAAGGGAGAGAGCCTGGAAGTGGTGGTGTTGGCCAGCTGACACACCCACAGCATTTTCCAGGGCCACTGCATATGCTGTGTGCAGGTGGCACTGCAAACCACAGGGGCTCCATTTCTATTGTACTTGATGTGAAAGCTGCCCCAGGGGTTGTTTAATCAGTTAACTATTTCTGAATATCAAACTATTCCACTGAGTAGCTTAAAATAGCAACCATGTATTACTGCTCACAAGTCTGCTGGTCAGCTGTGTGGCTCTGGTCCCGCCTGGGCTCCTTGGCATGTCTGCAGTGACCGAAGGGCAGTCAATGGGCTGTGCTTCTGGGCGTGACTGGCTCTCTGCTGGGGTGCTTCAGTTCCCCCGCCACGTGGCCTCTCATTTCCAACAGCCTAGCTGGGTTTGTTCACTGAGCAGCCACAACCGCAGAGAGGAAGCGTGCAAGGCCTCTGGAGGCCCATGCCGGAGTGGGCACAGTATTGCTTCTGCCGTTTCAGCTGGTCCAAGCAGGTCACAGGACCAGTTAGATTCAAGAGATGGAAAATAGATGCTGGACCTCACAGAGAGCCATTGAAAAGAGAATCTCAGTGGAGAGGAAAAACATTTTTGCTTCTTATTCACCAAAGATGTACTGACCCCCCACCCCCAAGTCACCATGTGTCAGTCACTGCTCTGGGATCTATGAATAACACAAGGCTGAACAGAAAGGCAACCCTGTCTGCTCACAAGAGGAAAATGGCTTTTTGTTTGTTTCCTCAGAAGGAGGGAAATAGAGACCGTATGTATGTAGTCTCTAGAACACTGCCCTGTTGGCCGAGAGTGGTGGCTTACACCTGTAATCCCAACACTTTGATAGGTTGAGGCTGACAGATCACTTGAGGCCAGGAGTTTGAAACCAGCCTGTCCAACATGGTGAAACCCTATCTCTACTAAAAATACAAAAATAAGCCAGGCATGATGATGCATGCCTGTAGTCCCAGCTACTTGGGAGGCTGAGGCAAAAGGATTGCTGGAACCCAGGAGGCAGAGGTTGCAGTGAGCTGAGGTTGAGCCACTGCACTCCAGCCTGGGCAACAGAGTGAGACTTCATCTCAAAAAAAAAAAGAACATTCTCCTGCTCCTTTGCCTCCAGGTAAAGGTGACCCCCACACCCATCTTCCCTGCTGTTGTTTATTAAAGCAAGCTTTTTCATTGAAATCTAATACACCTACAGAAATGTGCACACATCGTCTTAAGAGTCTAGCCTGATCAACTTTTACAAAGTGGACACACCAGGGCAACCAGCACACAGATCAAGCTACCCAACAATACCCACCCCCAGGTCCCCCACACCGTGTCTCCTCTCGGGCATCCACTTCTCTACACCACCCACTGTTCCTACTTCCATTACCAGAGATTGGTTCTACACCTTTTAGAATTTTAGATAAGTGGAATCATACAGTGTGTATTTTTTTGCATCTGACTTCTTTCTGTTTTTTGTTTGTTTGTTTGTTTGAGATGGAGTCTTGCTCTGTCTCCCAGGCTGGAGTGTAGTGGCACTATCTCGGCTCACTGCAGCTTCTGACTTCCTGGTTCAAGCGATTCTCCTGCCTCAGCCTCCCTAGTAGTTGGGATTATAGACACGTGCCACCATACCCAGCTAATTTTTGTATTTTTAGTAGAGACTGGTGAAGCCATGTTGGCCAGGATGGTTTCGATCTCCTGACCTCTTGATCTACCCGCCTTGGCCTCCCCAAGTGCTGGGATTATAGGCATGAGCCACTGTGCCCAGCCAACTTCTTTCTTTTGTATATGTGTGAGCTTCATTCATATAGTTTCAGTTCATTTGTATGGATTATTATAGGTAATTTCTTTCTATGAGCAGGCCCATAGTTCATATATCCATTCTCCTATGGCTGGATATTGAGATTATTTCTGATGTGGGACTATTATAAATAACATTGCCATGAATAGATTTATATATCATTTGGCACATATTGGTATAAAATCTGTTGGTTGTACACTGAAAAGAGGAAATGTTGAAGCACAGTGTATGCATATATTTAACATTCATAGACACACTTTAGATTCCGAAGAGGCCATGCCACCATGTACTCCCACCAGCAGAACGGGAGAGGTCCAGCTGTTTCACAGTCTTGCTAACAACTGCTCTTACCTGTATGCTGGGAGTGGACAGTGGCTTAACCTCTGGAAATTTCTTTAGGGCTGTCTATTAAGGTTGAATAGATGTATACACTGTAATACAGCATTTTTTCTTCTAGGTATACCACCAGCAGATTTTGTACAAATATAGACATAGCTGTATTATTCATAATAGCTCCACATCAGAAGCAATTTTTGTCATTGTGGTGGAATATACTGCTATTTCATTGCTTTAATTTGCATTTTTATTCTGACAATTGACGATGTTAAGCATCTTTTGAGGTGTTTATTGAACACTTTATATCTTCTGTGAAGTTAAATTCAGTCTTTTGTCCAGTTTTCTGTCAGGTTGTCTGCTTTTTCCTTTTTTCCTTCTTTTAAATTGATTTGAAGATTTCCCGATTCATAGTAGATTTGAATTACCTGTCAGATACATTTATTACATATGTTTTCTCCATTCTGCAGTTTGCTTTTGCACTCTTTTAAATTTGTCTTTGTTGAACACAAGTTCTTAATTTTAATGTAGTCTAATTTTTGTTTTTTTCCTATTATGTTTAGGACTTATTGTGCCCTATAAAAGAAACTTTTGCTATCCAACATCATGAAGACGTTCTTCTAAATTCTCTTCTAGAAACTTACTGTTTTTTATCTTTCACATTTATGTCTATAATCCAAATGAAATTGGCTTTTGTTTAAAATATAAGATTGGAGTCAAGGTTCATTTTTAAAAATAAAGATACCCAGTTGACTTTAGTGAAAAGATCAACTCTTCCCCACTGCTGTGATATGTAACCTTTTCCATAAATAAAGTGACTTTTTGTGGACTGTTTGATCTTTTTTATTTGTCTATTTGTCTCTATTTGAGTCTTAGTTATATAACAAGTCTTGATATGTAGCCATTTGAGACTTCCAACTTTGTTATTTGAGATTGTCTTTGCTGTACTTGTATCTTGGCATTTCATAAATATTATAGAGTCAGTTTTTCAGTTTTCATAGAAAAATAACTTTCTGAAGTTTTTAATCAGAATTGTACTGAGCAAATTTGGAAAGAATGAACATCTTTCAATTTTGAGCCTTGCAATCTATGAACATAGTATATTCTTTCATTTATTTATATCTTACTTTCTCTCGATGTTTTGTGGCTTTGTAGGTAGAGGACGTGCAATCTTTTGTTTATTTTTTGGTATACAATGCTTTTTGATATTGTCACAAATGGTATTGTTATTATATAAAATAATTTATACCTTTTGTAATTATCCCGCAGTTCTTGGATATTCTGTTCCATCTTTCTAATTCTTTCTCTCTGCATTTCAGTTGTGGAAGCTCCTATTGCCATACCTTCCAGCTCACTGATTCTTTCCTTGAACCAAAAGGATTCTTCATTTTTGTTACAGTGTTTTTGATTTCTAGCATTTCCTTTTATCTCTCTTTCCTTTTTGAGTTTCCATCTCTCCACTTGTATGAACCATTGGTTCTATTGCCTATCGTTTACTTTGTTCATTCAAATCCTTAGCATATTAACTGTAGTCTTTTATTTATGTTTTGAGACAGGGCCTTACTCTGTCACCTAGGCTGGAGTGCAGTGGTGCAATCTCAGCTCACTGCAACATCTATCTCCCAGGCTTTAGTGATCCTCCCACCTCAGCCTCCTGAGTAGCTGGAACTACAGAGGCACACCACTACACCTAGTTAAGATTTTAAATTTTTGTAGAGATGAGTTTTCTTCATGTTGCCCAGGCTGGTCTTGAACTCCTGGGCTCAAGTGATCCACCCACCTTGGCTTCCCAAAGTGCTGGGATTACAGCCATGTGCCCCCAAACCTGGCCCACTGAAATTATTACCTTTCCGATAATTTCAAAATCTCTGTCATATCTGAGTTTGGTCCTATAACTGCCCCATGAGTTCTTGCCCACCATCCAGATAGAGCCAATTTATCAAGACGGGGAAATTGCAGTAGAGAAAGAGTTTCATACATGTACAGCTAGCTAAATGGGAGATTGGAGTTTTATTATTACTCAAATCACCCTTCCCAACAATTCAGAGTCTAGGATTTTTAAAGATTGTTTAGTGGGCAGGGGATAGGGAATGAAGAATGCTGATTGGTTGGGTCAGGGATGAAATCACAGGGGTTCAAAGCTGTCCTCTTGCACTAAGTCTGTTCCTCGGTGGGGTCCACAAGACCAGATGAGCCAATGTTCTGGTCTGGCTGGTGCCAGCTGGTCCACCAGAATACAGGATCTAAAAAATACCTTAAATACCAATCTCAGCTTTCACAATACTAGTGTTATCTATAGGAGCAATTAGGGAGGTTAGGAATCTTGTGGGCTGTGGATGTGTGACTCTGGAGCCATAATTTCTAATCCTGTGGCTAATTTGTTAGTTTTACAAAGACAGTCTGGTCTCCAGTCAAGAAGGGGTACCTTTTCTTTTTTTTAGGGAGGAGCTATTATTATCTTTATTCCAAAGTTAAAGTATAAATTAAATTTCTCCAGAAGTTAGTTTGGCCTGTGCCCAGGAATGAACAAGGGCAGGTTGGAAGTTAAAGGCAAGAAAAAGTCAGTTCAGTCAGATCTCTTTCACTATCATAATTTTCCTTCAGATTTTTCTCACTGTCAATGATTTTTTTTTGCAAAAGTAGGTTCTGATCAGACTCCATGTTTGGGTCCCCTTCCACAAACACTCTCATGGAAGCTATCTTTCTCTCTCCTGGATTTCCCCTCTGGGGTCCCCTTCCACACTCTCTCATGGAAGCCTGTCTTCCCCTCCCCATCTCTCTCTATTCCCTTCCACTCAGTGTGGAAGCTGCTTTCCTCTCTTAGATTCCATCTTTCTAGACTCTCTCACTCAGTGTGAGAGTTAGCTGTTTCTTTCTTTCTCCTTCTCCTGTTTCTCTCTCTCTAAATAAATGACTTTCTACAAACAAAACAAAACAAAAAAAGTAGGTTCAGATCTTGCTTTGCCTCTTCAGACTGTGTTTTTTGGCTTTTAGCACACCTTGTAATTTTTTTGTTGAAAGCCCAACACGATGTATTGAGTAATAGGAACTGAGGTAGACAGGATGTGAGTGTGAAGTTAATGTTTATCTGATTAGGTATTGGGCTGTGTTTACTGTTGAGGACAAAACTGTCTTTTTTTCTTCTTTTTTAAAATCTTGTCTAAATTCCTATCCAAGGAGTCTATGGAGTCATGCCCTCCAAATCATAAATTCTCATCAGATGGGTTTTATTTAACCCTGTATATTCTGACTTACTTTCCAGTCTGACTCTGGAATACCAAGGAAGAAAATAAAAATATTTTAGCTCAAAACATGTTTCTCTGCCATATCTTGAAATGGCCCTGCAAAGTTGGCCCTTGTGAGAAAAATCCACATTCTTTAGAGAATACCCTTTCCCATTTTTTTTCCCTTCCTTCCTTTCCAGATCCGGGAGATAATCAACTAAGAGCCAGGCATCCTTTTAGATCCCATAAGAAACATTTTACAACATGCTCTCTCGGAAGTCTGCTATCTGAAAGCTTCCTCTGTGCAATAAAACTTGGTCTCCATAATCCTTTATCTTAAACTAAACATTTCCTTTCCATTGATCCCAGGTCTTCAGATAAACTCAACCAATTGTCAACCAGAAAATGTTTAAATTTACCTATAGCCTGGAAGCCCTCTCTGAGTTGTCCTGCCTTTCTGAACCAAACCAATGTATTTCTTAAATATATTTGATTGATGTCTCATGTCTCCCTAAAATATATGAAACCAAGCTGTACCCCAACCACCTTGGGCACATGTTCTCAGGACTTCCTGAGGGTTGTGTCACAGGCCATGGTCACTCATATTTGGCTCAGAATAAATCTCTTAAAATATTTTATAGTTTGACTCTTTTTGTCAATACTGTTTACTGTGGCTGTGGTGTCAGAGGCTAAAATGTCCTCTAGATCTCTTGTTTTTGTCTCCCCTGTTGTCTTTGGGTTTTCCTAGAGACTTTTAAAATTTTAAAATAGAATCTAAAGCTTGCAGTTCTTAAATCTTCCATTATTACACAGGAGCTCTATTGAGAGGGCAACGAGGTGTGGAGAAGGGGAAGCGTCCTGTAGCTCTATGATCAGGGCTCAGTCTTTTAGGGAGCCTGAATTGAGTTTTTCCCTTCTCTCAGGTTAACCAGGCCCAGATAAAATCCCAAGTTAGGCTCTAGCAAAATGGTTTCCCTTGAGGGCAGCAGTTAAGGAGTGCAAAATGCTCTGGCCATATCTTAAAATGGTTGCTGTGTCCCTCCCCGGGCTAGGAGTAAGTAATTTGTAGTGTTGGAGGTGTTTAAACCAGAGCAGCTCCATCTTGAATAGGAGCTGGGTAAAATAAGGCTGAAACCTACTGGGCTGCATTCCCAGACAGACATTCTAAGTTACAGAATGAGACAGGAGGTAGGCACAAAATACAGGTCATAAAGATCTTGCCGATAAGAAAGACTGCAGTAAAGAAGCTGGTCAAAACCCATCAAAACCAAAATGGCAATGAGAGTGACCTGGTCGTCCTCCCTGCTACACTCCCACCAGTACCAGGACAGTTTACAAATGCCATGGCAATGTGAGGAAGTTACCCTATGTGATCTAAAAAGAAGAGGCATTGTTTAGCATATAATCAATAAGTAATCATAAAAATGGGCAACCAGCAGCCTTTGGGTCTGCTCTGCCTATGGAGCAGCCATTCTTTTGCTTTTATTTTTACTTTTTTAATAAACTTGTTTTCACTTTACTCTGTGGACTTGCCTTGAATTCCTTCTTGCACAGGATCTAAGGACTCTCTCTTGGGGCCTGGCTCGGGACCCCTTTCTGGTAACAGTAGGACTTCTGGAGGTGAAACTCACAGCTGTGTGGGGTCTCCAAGACCGGCCCCTCCTGGAGCTTTAAACTCGGACTTGTCCAGCTGAGGCCTTCTGCTCCTTTTAAGCTGAAATTCTCTGTATCTGTCTGCCTGCCTCTTTAATTTTTAAGGCAGCAGATTGCCCTGGGATCTCACTTCTCTGACGGATGTAAGAATTGCTGATTTTTAGTTTGTTAAGTTTTTTTTTTTTTTTTTTAATATAAAGATTTCCAAGCTCTTCACATGTTGGACTGGGCACTGGAGTTTCTTTACATATAGTTCCTTTACATATGTATTCACATTTCATTGATTTTTTGAATAGCAAACCAATCTTGCATTGTTAAACTTGATTTGGTCATAATGTATTATCCTATTTACATAAAATGGAATTCAATTTGTTCATATTTTGTCTAGAATTTTTCATCTACATTGATAAGAGAAATTGGCTGGTAATTTTTCTTTCTTGTCAAGTTTCTTTATCAAAGCTTTTTCTTCCTCATCAAATGAATTGAAGAGATGTTTATATTCCAGGAAAAAGAAAATGTTTAAGATTATTGTCATTTCCTCTTAAAATATTTGAATTACTTCAAGTCTGGAGTTTTACTTATAGGGAGGGACCTTTTAACTTAGAAATTCAATTTCTTTAATAGGTATAGAACTACTCAAGTTTTCTATTTCTATCAGTTTTGGTAAGTTATGATTTTCTAAACTTTATCCATTTTTCATATCATCCTATAATTTATTTAATAATACCTTTTATTTTTGATATTGATAATTTATACCTTCTCCAATTTTCTTGATGTATGATTTAAGCATTTTTTCTCAAAGAAAAGCCAACTTTTATGCTGTTTCTCCCTTAAATATTTGTGTTTTAAGCCATTATTTCTGACCTTATTATCCCCCCTGCTCCTTTCTTGGACTTGATTTGCTTTTGTTGTTCTTACTTCTTCTAAATAAATATTTAGTTTACTCATTTTCAGCTTCTCTTCTAATATATACATTTAGTGCTACAATTTTTTCTCTAAGTACACGTTTATTTAGATACTATGAATTCTGACATATCATTTTTATTGTTATTTTCTTAAAAATATTTTCTGAGTTCTAATGAGATTTCTTCTTGACATAGGATATTTAGACGTGAAAGGATTAATTTCTAAATATTGTGGATTTCTAAAGTTTTTAAAATTGATTTCAAGCTTAATTACACTGTGATGAGAGAACATACTCTGAATAATTTCAAAACTGAGATTTGCCAAGACTTGCCTTAAGGCCTGGCATATGGTCAATTTTGACAATCGTTCCAGATAAGTGATTTTGAAACCTTTTGGTCTCAGAATTCCTTTACACTCTTAAAAATTACTGGGGTCCCCAAAGAGCTTCTGTTAACGTGGTTACGTACGTTGATATTTACGATATTAAAAACTGAGAAACTTTTACATGTACTTATTATTTACTCAAAACAATAATCATAAACATATTCCATGTTAGCCTAAATAATATATTTTATGAAAAATATCTCTCTCTTCAAAAAAATTTAGTCATAAGAGTAACATTGTTTTACATTTTTTTTCAAATCTCTCTGATGTCTGGCTTAATGAGAGACAGATTCTCATTTCTGCTTCTGTGTTCAATCTGTTTCAATCTGTTGTTCTGATTAAGGAGTGGAAAGAAGATTCAGCTGCACAAAATATGTAATTGGAAAAGGGTGGAGTATTTTAATATCCTTCTCAGATGACTGTGGTTATTCTTTAATGCTACAACAAAAGTCCACAAGTGGTAGTTTCTTAAAGATTGGTCACAACGTGAAATTTGAAACCATATCAAGAAACATTTTGTACTCAATTACTGGAAAAGCCATTATTCTATCTTGCTGTTTGAATGAAACTTGCTCTTTGAACGCATGATTTTATAACATCATACACTGGTAATTTGAAAAATATTTGTCATTGACTTATACAAATCTTTTTGTTCTTTTTTTTCATATACCTTTGCAAATAGACTTATACAAATCTTGCAAGTGTTGACTCTAAACAGCATATTCATTGATATCATCACTAATCATATCAGGGAAGCCTTTTAACTATTGGGATGCTACCAAGGTCCTGGTGACAGATTCAATTTTTCTGAAATTCTAATTTGTTCTAAATTCAAGTTGTATATGCTATACCTCAGTATTTTTTCCTTTAAGAGACAGATTCACTTTATACATTTTTAGAATGTCTTTCAAGCCTGATTAACCATAATTTATTGATCAGTTGGTAGATAGATCTAATTGCTTATAGGTATTGTTTTTAGGTAGATAGGTAAGTAAGCAGATAGGTAGACAGATAGATAGTATATAGATAGATCTACTTATCTATCTATTACTTGTTCCTTCAAGGAATATTGTCATTCCATGAGAGGCTAATTCAGCTAGCAACTCAAAAAAAATTGCATAATCCCTTTTCCCAGAGGCGACCATCACCTTTCATTTTTCATCAAAGGTACTTCATTTTGTCACACAGAATATTAACACAAGTTTGCTGAAGGGTCAGGATTTAATAAAATTAATCATTTTTACTGCAACGTCAAGGATATTCTTAGGGGAAACTAACTTTGCTTGTTTGTTTCTTTTCTGTGAGTACCTAGTAGTGGCAAATACAGTGACTCCTATGGCTTTGGTGCCATGCTCCTAATTTGGGGTGAGGCATCTACCATCCCTTTTGCATCATTAGGGCAAATGTGAACTCAGTGAGAAAGGCAAGGGTTATTATGAAAATAGTCTGACCTCTTGAATGTCCTGGAAGAGTGTCTGGAACCCCCAGGATCCATGGATCTCACTTTAAGAAACACTGCATTAGGATGAGATTCTTCAGGGCTTCCATCTGAGTGCCTGGCTGTTATCAGGGAAGTTCTTCCTTGTCAGACCCTGAATTCCATTTTTAAGTATTTCCCCAGTGCTGTGATGGTGCCAAAAGCTCTGCGTGTCTCCTCAGGCTTTTTACAGCTATTTTTTTTCTGCTTCTCTAGGTTCGTGCCTTTTACAAATAGGCTGAGGTCCCTGTGCGGAAAGGGCTGAGACTGTTAGACTAGCTCCTTTCTGCTTGACTTTTCTCTGGGATCTTGACCTCACCAGTCTTGGCTAACTTGATGGCCCCGAACTACAGCTTCTGACTGCTTAGATGCATGACACAGAAAACTGCTCAGACTGATCAAGGAAGATCCTTCTAAGGAGGCGGCGGCAAGGATTATTGGGAAGAGCATTCCAGAGAGAGGACACTGCCCCAGGAAAGGCCGAATCAGGAGCAGCTGCCACGCCTTGAAGCAGGGTAGGGTTTATACAGCTGAAGAGCTGTGAGAGGCACAGGAGGCAGCAGAAGAGCTGGAGGCTCGGGCTGTGGTCAAATTCTGTAGGATCTTAGAGGTCACGGCAAACCTTTGCACTTCATTGGCGAGAGCAGCTCTTGGAGGGATTTAGCAGGGCACTCTGTAGTTTGCATTTGGAAATATTTTCTTAAGTGTCCTTGGATGCCTTGTTTCTTAATTGAGACAGAGCCCAGCAGGCAAGAAGGTTGGAGGGCTTCTTTTACGACATAAGCTTTTAGGGACAGGCTTCGACTAAAATAGACATCCCTAAATCCTTCTGTCAGCCAGATGCAGAGACCTGCCTTCCTTCTCTCCTGGGATGCTAGGAGGAGAAATTGATGAAATATGCAAAGTCCTTTGTGCTTTCCGTATACAGAGAGCAAGGCTGTACTATCTAAATTTGTTTCCCATTGAACGCTTTCTGAGTGAAAGGCAATGAATTTTCCAAACCAGACTTTTATTCCCTTCACCACCCTAAATTGGCTTCTTGCAGAAAAATGGGTCACACTAGAAAATGAGCTAGCATCAAACAGGAAAGCGGTTTGGATTCATCAGATTGCTAGGGCATGGAGAGGCTGCTGACTGGAGGTAGCTGCAACTAGGATCTGGACTCTGTGACACGATGACATTGACAAAGTGCACATTTTACCATGAATCACTCTTCAGCCTGTTTAACCTGCTTTGTGGGATGATGAGAAGACTTGATAGCTTATGGATTTATCTATGGCTTTGGTGCCCCGACAAAGATTTATAACTATGTGCATTGGTTATTGCTTGGTGCCTCCTGAAAGAACTGGATGATCTTTGATAGGAATCCATTAAAGGCATGGCTGGGAGATACAAAGCAGGGACTCTAGCAAGTGTAAAATAAAAATGTTGATATCATCTAACCAGACATGCTGAACACCCTAATGACTTGCTGGGTAAGAATGGAGTCTTACACATCCTGCTCTCCTTTCCATATAGCCAGTGTTTGCTGGGTGCACTTGCCTCAACTGGGTAAGGCAAGACCCAAGGCCTTTGTGACCTTCAATGTCTAAGGCAGCCATCCCCATAGAAATAGAATGCAAGTCACCTAATGTAATAACCTATGTAATTATAAAAGTTGTAACAACCACATTAAAGAAGTAAACATTTTGAATAATATATCTTATTTAATGTAATAGATCTAAAATATTATTTCAATATGTAAATAATATAATAATTAATATAAGCGATTATTAAACAGTTTTTTTTTTTTTTTTTGGTGGAGTCTCACTCTGTCTCCCAGGCTGAAATGCAGTGGCACAATCTTGGCTCACTACAAGCTCCGC
>NW_016107421.1:1800749-1807748 GCF_001604975.1 Cebus imitator | reverse complement strand
GTATGTCTTCAAAATTCAGGGTGTATTTTGCATTGCAGCACATTTCATGCACATTTCGATGGCTCACAGCCATGTGGCTGGTGGCCACAATATTGGACAGCGCAGGTCAGGAATAAATCACCTTGGTTTCCTATGCCTTTTATGTCTGTATTCTGGGAAAGAAGGCAGAATCAGAACTTTGCCAGCATGGTGTAGTAATGTTTCGTATTCTCAGAAGATTGCATCTCCTTTCTTAGAGAACTTCTCTTTCTCCTACTTGAAGCATATGGCTCTGAAGGGGCAGCCGATTAGGGCACCCGTACACCTGGCCTTGCTGGTTGACCCAGCCATGGACTTGTGACCTCAGCCTCCCAATCAGAGCCCTTCCCTGGATTTTAAAAACTGGGAGAAGTCTGTCTTGTCTGGGCAAGATATAAGGCTGTAGGATCAAGTGCTCTATGGTGTGTGGTAGACTTATAGCACCAGCTAGCCAGAAGGATTAGGGCCAAGCCAAAGAGACAGTGTGTTCGTGTGTACATGTGTGTGCTGTGGGTGTGTGAGATAGAGAGAGAGGTTGTTTGAACGCAGTATAGCTATTCCTGGTTTCACTCTGTTCTTTAGGTCCATAAGCTAATAATTTTCCTTTTCCAGTTAAGTTAGAGTTGGTTTTTGTCCCTTGTAACATCTTGGCTTATCTCTGGTTTTTAAAAGTAAAAACCTGGTCATGGTGAGTCTTGCTGTGAGTCAGTGTCTTGGGGAGCAATACAATGCTCTTCTCCAAAAACTCCTGCCTACTACCAAAGCTGTGGGACTTGGAGGGAACGAAGATAATTTTTACCGTAGATTGAAAACACAGTGTGATTGCTGTCTTGTATTCAATGAATGTCTGTGCTAAGAGAGAAAACTAGCCTACTTTAAAATGACAAATTTGATTATGGGATTCAGTCTGCTCTCCACTGACGTGCTCTGTTTTCAGCAAAATGGTATTTTTCATGATTGCAGCTTCAGCCCTCTCCCAAGCAGAGACTATCTTTCAGCCAAATGGTACAGCGTTTTTCTGAGGCATTTACTTGCTTAATTAATCAAACCCTCTCTAAACCCAGCTGTTTCATGCTTAAGAGAATTTTAGCTTCTATCTTTTATTAAAATAGAAATAAACATGTCACTTTAAGTTTAATAGTAGGAGTAATAAGAGCAAATTACATTGTTCATTTCTTTTCTTTTGGAATCTTTTACCTCAGTCATATTAAAAGAGTCTCAAGTCAGCCTCCTATTGATGAGATACTTTTGCTACAGAATTCCTCTTCATGCGAGCCAGCCAATTTTAAGCCAATATTCTTTTTATACCCGTCTAAGCAGTGCTTGGCCACATAAACCACATTTTCCTGGTGCTATTGTATCCAGGGATCCAGAAAATTGTCTATGGCACTGCTCTCAGTGTGTTACCCGGCCTGCCCTTTGGAACTTCCAAATCCTATTTAGCTGGTCAATGCTTCTTGCCTTGGCTCATTGGAGAGCTGGTTTCACCTTGAAGCACAACGCTTGGAGCACTTTACGAGGCTCAAAAATTATGTAACCCAGATTTTGGGATGTGGGTAGCTGCAGGGAGTGGGAAAAAAAAGCCAAGGGCATTAGCAACACCAAAAGACCAAAGCAACAGTGCCTAGAGGGTGTCTTCAGACACATTTGGGGGCACTGGCTCCCTCCAGAGTCAATTTCTTCTTTAGGCCCAGGTTGGGTCGCTCTGGTGTTGCCCGTGACCATGAAAGCTGCTCTCTGAAATCCGACACTCCAGACTTCTTGCTCCTGAACCTGTGGTGATTGTAGTGGCACCAGGGAGGTCAGCAGCGCCTGGGGGGCCACTGTGAGCAATGGGGGCTGCCCTGAGCCTCTGAGCATGGCGACCGATGCCAGCCCTCTCATTGTGATCACCATCAACACAGTCGTTGATTTAGATGCCACTTCCCTGGGTCCTTGCTGCACAGGAAGGGAGAAGACCTTCCCAAGCCAGTCACGCTATGTCCCTTCGCGTCTCTGTGGTGTACACTCAGGCTCTCTGCTCCCACAGCCCTCCCAGCCCATCCTGTGGGCTCTCAGCACAAACGCCCCTTAGGCAGGGCGGACAGCTGGGAGAGTGGTTCTGCCTGCAGGAGTACCCCGTGCGTTTCCTCCATTCTGTGACATGAAGTCAGTGACTCTGGAAAGCAGATACTCTGGCTGCCTTTCCCCTTGGGAAGAGCTTGCCTGACAGTCAGTACGGGCCTTTGTCTGACTGTCCCCGAGCTTGCTCAAGAGTGTCTGTTCTTATGCCAGAAATACTCCTCAAAGCACTGGATCCCTGCTGCTGCGAGGAGCTGTGTCCTGCCTGTGAGGAGCTCCACTTTCCACTTCCCACGGGGGCACTTGGGGCTGGTGTTCATGCTGGCACCCTTGAGGAATTCTATCAGAGGATACCATGGAAGCACCTCCTCTTGCCCAGTGTTTCCCCAAATCTCCCTTCAAACCCTGGAGCCAGGCTCTCACCTCCTCTGCCCTGCGGACCCCCACCTGCCCAGTGAGAGAGGAACTGATGTGCATGGAAACGCACCCTCATGCTCAGTCTTCTCAAATTGCCAGAAATATTTTCCTTCCTTCCATTGAGGAGAATTATTTCTTTCTGCTACTTCCACCTTTTCTTCCTTCCTTCCTTTCTTCCCTCCCTCTCTCCCTCCCTCTTTCCTTCCATCCTTCCTTCCTTTCTTTTTTGACGGAGTCTTCCTCTGCCACCCAGGCTGGTATGCAGTGGTGCAATCTTGGCTCACTCCAACCTCTACCTTCCAGGTACAAGTGAGTCACCTGCCTCAGCCTCCCAAGTAGCTGGGATTACAAGCGTCCGCCACCACACCTGGCTAATTTTAATTTTTGTATTTGGCTGGGGTTTCATCGTGTTGGCCAGGCTGGTCTCAAACCCCTGGCTTCAAGTTGATCGCCCACCTCGGCCTCCCAAAGTGCTGGGATTACAGGTGTGAGCCACTGCGCCCTGCCCCCCACTTCCACCTTTTATCCCCAATTTGCCCTCCAGAATCACAGCAATAGTAAGCACACTCCATCCATGTTTTGCAGATGACCATTTTGTTCCCCCATGGACTTCTCTTTTTAGCCCAAACACCCGAAATTCTTTCCCTCAGCCTTCATCTGCTGCGTTTGCACTCTCACTTGTCTGCTTGTAACTTACAGACAAGCTCTAGGTTTTAAATGTCTTGGGCTGTCGTTCTCCAAGGGTGATTTTGCCTGCAGGGAATAGCAAAGCCTGTCTCCTTCCTTGTGGCTAACAGAGACTTGCCGCTAAGGTGGTCTTGGCTCAGACAAGACTTCTTGGCCCTTCCTTGCAAGTTTCACCAAGTAATCCACCTGCCCCCTACTCAACCCTCCCCGCCTCCCACCTCAACCCTCCCCGCCTCCCACCAATCTCCTGTGATTGTTGCAAGAATTCAAAGCCTCCCTGGGCTCTTCCCTCCCACAGCCAATTCCTAGTCTGTGTAACTTTCCTCGATTCATATAACTATCTGTTTATGGACCTGACTTAACTGAGCACTGGGACTTCTGGTTCCTACAATGCCTTGACAATTCTCACCAGCTTGAGCTCCAGGGTCCTGTTGCCATTTTGTTTGCTCTCTGATGTCCTCTTCTGCTCATAGCATCTCCCTCGTCAAAGCAAATCCTTTCCATATGCAGAAGGATTATGTGCTCTCTTTTTTTGCCCCCAATACTGGGTTCCAAACCTCTTTTTGCAGACTGAAATCTCATCAGTGTCCTCTGCGAACAATGGGGTATCCATTTCAAGAGTAGGTCCTTCTCCTTTCTTCCCCAGCAGTCAAGAAAAAGGGGTGGGTGGAAACTTAGTTTCGCCTCTATGTGGATTATGCTCTCTGATTTCCACCTCTAAGAAGGCCAAAGGGCTGCAGCTATCAGGTTAGCTTTGGCTTCAAACAGCAAGTGTTTCCTTCCAGGACATTGTCAATGTAATCAATGTTGGAAGTCCTAGAGAAATTACCTTTCTCCCAGAAGTCTCTGGAACATTTCTAGAAGCCTCACTGACCCCCAGGACTGCTGGGAAAAGTCAGAGGGGCCTCTTGGCTATTTCCGCTTCACACAATGGTAATTTTCTTGGAAGCATCCTTTTCACTTTTACTATGCCTAAATGTGTTAGGATGGACACTCTTTGCTGAGGCTCTAGGAATATTAAGTTGGCAGAATTAAATTCCTGGTTGTCTAAGAACCACTATGATTTGAAACCATTCGTTTGATTCAGGGCAGAATTTTGGATTTTCTGGAGGTCGCTTTAAGACAACTTAGTATTGTGATTATCTCCATCGTCACTCATTAATCCAACCAATGTTTATTGTGTATCTCCTGTGTCCCAGGACTTGGCTGTGTACTTGGATATGTACACAGGAAGGAATGGGACCAAGGCTTTGCCGTCATTAAGTTTACGGCATAGTGGTGAATACAAACATCAGAGCACATTAACGCAAAGGTAATGAGAATTACAACAAGGAAAATGAAAACCATAATATCAGTTGTTCCTTTTAATGAACATGATGTCTTCTCTCTGCAAGTAAATTTTGAAGTGTTCATCTAGGACATTGACACACCTTGGGAGGATTGTCCTGTGTATTTCATATTTATTGTCGTGATGGTGTATGGAATTTTCCTCCCATTACGTTTTCTGTGAGGTTATTATTGGTGTAAAACAAAGCTATTGATTTTTATAGATTTATTTTGTAACTAGGCACCTTATTAAACTCTTTTATTGTGTTTTAAAATTTGGTAATAGCTTTTCTACGGAAAGCAATTTTCGCTGACCTCGGGATGACGTTCTCTCTCCAGAACTGCCTTGTTCTCACATCACGTTGAAAGTAAAAATTGTGTATGAAGAAGGCACTTTGGAAATAATTCTTTCCTGCTCCTTGGAACAAGTCTACTTCTCAGGGGACATTGGTTCTAATTCACCTTAATCGTGCCCTTCTCTTGAACTCCTTCACCTTTGTATATATCCTTCACCTTTTTACACACCTTTTATACTTCAGCCTCACCCTCCACTCACCCCCACCTGCCCATGATTCTTAGCTAGGGAGGGTGGTGTCTGCTCAGAAGGGGAATGTGAGGACGTTTCTTTCAGCGATAATGTGGGCACATCTTTCGTCTCAGGTGAAATATAAGTTGGGAAGCTTGGGTTTGGATGGATAGGGAGGGAGGTAAGTCCCAGAAATTCACTGTTGCATCCGTTTGCTTATTTTTTCAGAGCCTTGGCCTTGCTCTGCCCTCTTTCTGCACTGCTGTTCCCTCAGGTGTCCGTCGGACTCATTCCATTGTTTTATTCAGTTCTCTGCTGCCGTGGCAACTTCTGTGAGCCTCATTTGCAACCATTTTATTTCAGCAGCATCCAAACTCCCTTCTCCCCCAAGCCCTGCCTCCCCTGCCTGCTCTCCTGTCCGTTCTGGGCTTATCTCTTTCTGATCTGGGATATACTGATCTCTTTATGGCCTCCATTAGAATGTAAACCCCTAGGCGTGGTGGCTTACGCCTATAATCCCAGCACTTTGGGAGGCCAAGGCAGGCAGATCACAAGGTCAGGAGTTTGAGACTAACCTGGCCAACATGGTGAAACCCCATCTCTACTAAAAATACAAAAATTAGCTGGGCATGGTGGCATACACCTGTAGTCCCAGCTGCTTGGGAGGCTGAGGCAGGAGAATTGCATGAACCCGGGAAGCGGAGCTTGCAGTGAGTGAGATCATACCATTCCACTTCAGCCTGGGCAACAGAGCAAGACTCTCTCAAAAAAAAGAATGTAAACCCCCTTGGACTCTGACATTGGTTTGTTCCCATATGCCCAGCTACTCAACCATTGTTTGTCCCTCTCTGGGCTCTCAAATATGTGTAAAATGAATGAATTCAGCCAACCCCCAAGTACCTGCTGTTTTCCAGTTTCTGAGTGGGATCTGGAGATCCACTGGTGAGCACATCAGACATAGAATCAGTGTGTCAGGTCCTAGGTCACAAAGGGTAGAGCTGGGCTCTCCAGAGAAGTTTCTGTTCCCTGTGTGGGGTGCAGGTTCCATTCACTGAAGAATCACCACTTCTGCCTCATGGATGCTGGGAGCCAACACCAGCCTGCATGGTGTGAGGACCCTGGAGCCTTTGCTGTGGTCAGTAGGTTGTCCCTGTTGATCAGACACCATCTTGCCCTTGTGGTCAGCTCCTGCCACCCTGTCTTCACAGATCTGAGGATATTCTGTCTAGTACTGTCCAGGAAGGCTGCACTCTCACATGTGTAGAAACAGAGTGGCTGGGATACCTCCAACCCTCTTCTATCCATACAGACAGTCCCCGATTTAGGAGGGTTTGGTTGAATCATTTTTCAACTTTAGTACAAAAGCGTTACACATTTGGTAAAAATCCGTACAAGTATTCTACTTTTCACTTTCAGTACGGTATTCAATAAATTACATAAAATAGTCAATACTTGATTGTAAAATAGGCTTTGTGTGAGATGAGTTTGCCCAACTGTTGGCTAATGCAAGTGTCCTGAGCATGTTTGAGGGGGGCTGGGTTAAGTGATGTTTGTTGTTAGGTTAGGGGTGTTAAGTGGGTTTTTGACTTATGATATTTTCAGCTTACGATAGGTTTATCAGGATGAACATCCTTGTAACTTGAGGACCATCTGGACTGTCTTTCATATCAAATCCTCAAAGTCGAGAGGTCTCTAGGTTCATAGGTATGTACTGTTCCTGTTTTTCAGCCCATGTATTTTTCATTTGTTTAAGGCTTTTCGTTGTTTAACATTTCCTGGGAATTTTGAAAGAAAGGGAAATTCAGAAACTGACTCAAGTCACCTTAAAAATTGTTTATTGTGGCCTGGTGTGGTGGCTTAGACCTGTAATCCCAGCACTTTGACACTCCAAGGCAGGCGGATCACAGGGTCAAGAGATTGAGACCCTTCTGGCCAACAAGGTGAAATTCTGTCTCTACTAAAAA
>NW_016107421.1:1743257-1800497 GCF_001604975.1 Cebus imitator | reverse complement strand
TTTTTTTAGATGGAGTTTTGCTCTTGTTGCCCAGGCGGGAGTGAAATAGCCGAAACCTTCACCTCCTGGATTCAAGTGAATCTCCTGCCTCAGTCTCCTGAATGGCTGGGATTACAGGCATGCACTACCATACTTGGCTAATTTTTGTATTTTTACTAGAGATGGGATTTCTACATGTCAGTCAGGCTGCTATTGAGCTCCCAACGTCAAGTGATCTGCCTGCCTTAGCCTCCCAAAGAGCTGGGATTGTAGGCATGAGCCACTACGCCCTGCCTCCCTTTCCTTCTTTTAAGGTCAGCAAGTCTATCTCATATACCATAGTTTTAATAATTCAAAAGGCACATTTTTTCACATTCCAGTACCTTTGAAATTGGGCTGCATACTACAGTTGACAGCTTCCTACAGTCTCTGTTGGCTCAACAACAATTAGGGTATTATTGCCTTTGAGGGCTAATTTGTGAGGTGCAATGGTAATCATCTCCAACATTAAAACATGCTGTATCAGCAACATGAACATCAATGACACTGATGTTCACTTGAAATTCGAAAAGAAACCCTTAAGAGTCAGACTTTAAATGTGAAAAAGTTTTAGGACTACCTTGACTAAATTATGCTACTTATATGGCAGATATCTGTATCTAAATAAATCAAATAATTCTTTCAATAAAACAAATGTCCTAAGGTACCAGAAATCGTCGCATTGTGATTTAGTTGGCAGCCTTTTTCTTTCTTTTGTAGTGGTGCACAAAATGATAATGCATCGTATAGTTTTTGGTATCTTAGGTTTGATAAAATACATGACACATCACCTGGAAATGTATTCACAGGGATGTTAATAATTTCCTCCCTGCTTTTTTCTTTACACAGCCCTCTACTTCGTTCCAATATGTTTTATCTAAGAAATAACAAAGTTCATGTTGCGAGATCCATTTTATAACTTTTATAAGTATAACTGCACTTATGGACTTATTTGTTCTGCTGGAAAACGCCAGGTTTCTAGATCAGAGACAGATCTTTCAATTGCTCACGTAGCCATCTTTGCACCATTCCCCACGCACCAATCTCCTGCAGGGTGACAAACTGCCATCCAGATGTACAGGAATTTGGGCCACAGGAGAGGAACTATGAGATTATGAATTCTGGAGCTGATGTAAAAGCTGCTGACATAGCTGCCCTTTCTCTCCTCACCCCAGGTAGAGAAAGAGAAAGATCTTTTGCTCTGAAATGTAAACAAAGGCTCTCTAGGGAGAGAAAGAGACGGTCTCTAGGTCCATCAACCATTGAAATATAATCACTATCGCTAGGGAAGAGGCTGCTGCCAGTCTCCAGAGGTTACTATCTTTAACTTCCAAGGTTTGTTGCCATTCACACACCCTTTAACCCAGGTTGCCAGCACCTTTTGCTCAGAAAAGCAGGACCATGTAAACATGGAAATACGATTTGCTTCCCCCAAATCAGGCTGATTTATGCTGATATCTAAAGAAGAGTCCTGTGAATTGGGAGGTTAGGGGAGGCAAACAGTAAATTCTAATAACTACTTGATGAAATGGGAGGGAGAACATCAAAATCACCAGAAGTCCTTAATGAGAGAGCCTGTATTTGTTCAGAGAGATTTCATTGATACAGTGCGTGGAGGTAGAAGCTAATTTCTTAAAGGGACTGGGTATGGACTAAACTATAGGGCCAGCATCAAGTGGGGAATATTTTGGCTATAACAGAAGGAAAAGAGTCAGAAAATAGAAGGAAGCAGTGTCAACACAGGCAAGCAAGTCCGAGTATATTTGCACAGTGAATGATAGGACTATTTCTCTGACGAACAAAATCTTCAGTGAGAGTTCAACAAAAATCACAAAATGCTTGATGTGAATGGATTTCCTGTGGACCCTACTGAAGGGGAGAGTTCTGTGTCTCAGCTTCCACTACTGACAGTCCCTGAGGTTGCAGGAGCACAGAAGGGAGAAGGGTGGGGCTGTGGAGACTGAGGCATCGTGGTGAGGGCTTCCTCCATCACAGGCTGTGGAACTGGGGTTTCAGTCAAGTTCAACCAAGTCTCCCAGGGTTACATTGAATTAGTCTATTTTTTGTAGAATTGGGGCAATGGTTGAATTTCTGTCTCATGCTTTGTGGCACTACTTTTCTGGGTCCTATCTATCAACAGACAAGGGAAAGTGAGTCCAGGGTTTTGGATCTAAGCTCTTCACAAGCCATTTGTCATTCTCAGCTTCATGGACATAGGTTGTGCCTCTGCCCCCATCCTTCTTTCTTTCCCATCCTCCTGGTTTTTTTTTTTTTTTTTTTTTTTTTTTTTAGGTGGAGTCTCACTCTGTTGCCCAGGCTGGAGTGCAATGGTGTGATCTTGGCTCACTGCAACCTCTGCCTCCTGAGTTCAAACAGTTCTCCTGCCTCAGCCTCCTAAGTAGCTGGGATTACAGGTGCATGCCACCACACCCAGCTAATTTTTGTATTTTTAGGAGAGATGGGTTTCACCATGTTGGCCAGGATGGTCTCAAGCTCCTGGCCTCATGTGATCCTCCCACCTCAGCCTCACAGATTGCTGGGATTACAGATGTGAGCCACTGCACCTGGCCCTGCTGTTCTTAAGGCTGGAAAAATAAGTCAAAGCTCATTTTCTATTAATATTGGCTCAGGAAATTTTTCTTTGTGACTAAAATATGTATATGTCAGCTTTGCAGTAACTTGTCACTCATTCATTCATTCATTCATTCAACCCATAAGTACTACATGTCCCAGTTCCCAATTAGCTTACATCTGGAGAAGGAGCTATTACTAGATTAACATGTGTAAAATTGTAGTCTAGATGTCCTGGCATAGTTACGTCGTCACAGAGGCATGCACAATGCACAGTGAAGGAGAGTGGGCTGTTTCTGCTTAGAGCCTTGGGCAAGACTCCCTATTAAAAGTGTTACAGGCAGGCGTGGAAGGATTGGCTATATCGTGCATGCCAGTAGAAAAGAGGCAGATCGGCATTTTAGATCAAAGGGAAACATGAGACAGGACAGTACAAGGGCAAGTTGAAAGCTCACTGTTGAAGGAATGTAGAGATGTGAGTTGGAATGTCAGAGAAGAGACAGGCTGCCACTCTTATCTCTGCAGGGCTTTATTGTAAAGATTAATAGCAATGGTCTTTATGCTCATAACCAAGGCGGGCCATAACCCTGCTGATGATGAAGTGCCCCAGTGTACATGGTGGGAAGCTTAATGTCTGGGGCAGAATCAGGCTGGTCTTTCTCTGCTGCATTCCCTGGTTCTGGCACAGGGTCTCACAGAGACTCAGTGTTCAAGGAATATTTATTGATGGAAATAAACGAATCCTTTGCTAGTCTGACTTCATGTATTCAGCAATTGTAACATTTATGGTAGCCAAATCAGTGTCCTGGTACTGCTTGATATTCTTGAATATATATAAAAATTCCTGTTGAGTCCCTGGTGCATACAATAAGGTGAGTTTCTAAATTTAGAATTGCATAATAATTTTTACACATCTTAGTGAAGAGGCAGATGATGTGAGAATAATCCATGTAATGTGCTGAACATCGTGTGGCTGCACAATTGTGTTGGGCTTTCTGTTTATAGGGACAGCAGCTTTCCCTGAATTTCTGAAGGAATGCACATTTTCTTGCCTAAAAGCTAGCAGCGAGTGGCTGCCATGACATTTTTAGCAACTGAATGCATCCTGGGCTAAATCCCAAGATTCAGTGGATAATAGACTGGTGGTCAGCTGTGCACAGTTGCAATGCTGAGCATTCACCCAGACAGCCCCTTATGGCTCCTTTTGGAATCACTTGATGACTGGCATTACTGGGAGCTGTCTCACCTAACAGCAGCTCCATAGAATGTATTCCCATCACTCTTAAGAGAAATGTCTGCGGGGAAGAGGAAGGAGCTGCAGGCTGAAGCTGTGCGGCTGTTTCTAATAAAAATATGTCTGAGATATATATATATATATATCATATATAAATGCACCTAGATGGATAAGGGTAGCAGACAGTTGCCCACCTGCTGTGGTTCCAGGGTGACTGTTCCCAGTCCCCAAAGGAGTACAGTACTTGCTTTGCTTTTGGAAATTCTCTATTGTGCTCATGCCTTTTATTCTATGAACAGAGTTGAGGCTTAAAATGTAAATGCCATCTGACCCAGTAATTTCACTCCAAGGCAAATAACAAAGGTTGTCATCAAAAGACATTCCCTGCAAGATCATTTAAAATGGAAAAATATGCAAGGTACTCAAACGCCCAGTAAGGAGAAGCAAATCACATATATGCAGCAAATGTAAATGGTTTCCCAAAATTTTACAGGTAAAGATATTCATAATATATTCTTAAATGACATGGAGCAAAAATAATGTAAAATTGTGCTTATGGCAAGATTGCAATTATGTAGTGTGTGCAAACACACAGGCACATGCGTTCACACACACACATTCACAAGCACAGCCTGGGTCTAAGACTACATCAGGATTGGCTGTGCAATCTCACTACTGGGTGTGTATCCTAAGACAGTAAAATCAATATGTTGAAGAGATACCTGCCCTCTTATGTTCATTGCAGCTTCATTCACAATAGCCAAGACACAGAAACAAACTAATGTGTGTTGATGTGCCACTATATGTGGTATATATATATATATCATGGAATACTATTTACAAATGGTGTCATTTGTGGCAACATGGATGAGCCCGGAGGACATTATGTTAAGTGATATAAGCCAGGCACAGAAAGACAAATACTGCATGCTCTCGCTTAATATGTGGAATCTGGAAAAGCCAAACTCATGAAGGTAAAAGGTAGAATGGTGATCGCCAGGGGCTGGGCATAGGTGGGTATGAGATGGTGGTCAAAGGGCATGAGGTTTCAGCAAAGGGTATGCATTTGAGATCCGTTGCACAGTATGGCGACTACAGTTAGTAATGTAATGTGCATTTCAAAATTGTTAAAATATATATATTTTTTTGAGACAGGGTCTCACTTTGTTACTCAGGCTGGAATGCAGTGGTGCAATCTCGGCTCACTGCACCTTCAACCTCCTGGGCTCAAGCGATCCTCCCACCTCAGCCTCCTGAGTAGTTGAGACTACAAGTGCGCACCACCACACCTGGCTAATTTTTATATTTTTTTTTGTAGAGGTGGGGGTTCACTGTGTTGCCCAGGCTGGTCTTGAACTCCTGGGTTTAAGAGATCCTCCCGCCTTGGCCTCCCAAAGTGCTGGGATTACAGGCATGAACCACCGTACCTAGCCGAGAACAGATTTTAAATGTTTTGCAACAACAGAATATGTGAAGTGATAGATATGTTAATTAGCTTAACTCATTCCATAATGTATATATAATCAAAACATGACATTGTACCCCATAAATCTATACAATTATTATTTGTCAATTAAGAATATATTTTTAAAAAAAATATTGACTGTGGAGCTGGTGGTATCCTACCCCTGCCACCTCCCAAGTATGTGTCTCGTTGCCTGAGTAATTGGCAAGGCCTGTGAAGGGGGAATTGGGGAGGGAGGAGTGCAAGGTAAAATTTATGAAGCTATTTTTCCAAAGACATGACAAAGTTCAAAAGAAACTGGAACAAGGGACTTTTCTTCCCTTTCATCAAGAAGCACAGACTTGGGCCATGATCGAGTGGGGCCTGAAGAGAGCACAGTTCTGCTTGGTCTTGTAGGTTTGGGCTGTTTTAGGGGCTCTTTGGTGAAGGGGGTGATGTTTTCTTGGATGACAGTGGCTGTGGTGCTGAGGAGTGTTGCTTGTGCCCTAGAAGTCACAAGATGGCTGGAATGAAAGTCACTTCTTTCCCTGTGTGAGAGCCTCTTGTGGATGCCCAAAATCAACTGGGGAGAATGGGAGAGCGACAGTAAATGAGCCAGGAAAACTGGTGCCTCCTGAGCACCCATGTACAAGGAGGACCCAGGGATGTCTGAGAGGCCTGTTTAGACCAAACGCTGCAAGGAAGTGCATCAACATGTAAAGGAAGATGATCTCCTTACTTTGGGAGTAACCATCCTTCTAAGTTTTTCTTATATTATTATGTTCTTGAAAGTAAGCATGCGTATTAGTCCATTCTTGCATTGCTATAAAGAAATACCTGAGACTGGATAATTTCTAAAGAAAAGAGGTTTAATTGGCCAATGGTTCTGCAGGCTGTACCGGAAGCATCGTGGCTTCTGCTTCTGGGAGGCTTTAGGAGACTTACAATCATGGCAGAAGGCAAAGGGAAGGCAGGCAGGTCTTACATGGCTAGGGCAGGAGGAAGAGAGTGGGGAAGAGGTGCCACACACTCTTAAGTGACCAGATCTCTCACTTGCATTAATTACCACTTTCAGTTATGTAAGTTCCTAGAAGAGAAGGTAAGAAGGAAGGCAGAGGCAAGAAATGGTGGAAATAATGCTAATTTACCAGGAATGGTGTCATCTGTAGTTACGGCTATGGCCAAGTGAGTATGACCACATAGATGAGAAGGTGTGTGGCTGGGGCTCTGTACCAGGCTCACTTCTGTCTTGTTCTCAGGTCCCAGTGTTGCTGAGACCCCAGAGTGGAAGCTCTGGAGTAGTCAGTATTTGGTCATCACATACTGCAATCACCCCTGGTCATACATGGGAAAATGAGGCATGGCAAATGTGCTGACTGTCTCACAGCTACTCAGCTCCTAGTGGCCCTACCTTCCCCTCCTCCTACCTCACCCTGAACAGGCTGCCCCAATCTTTCACACTGAAATCCAATCATGGTCAAAGCAATTTGGGACTAAGCAGAAAACCTTCCCCCAAACCCTCTGCAGAAGCTGGATTCCTAGTGGGATGTTCTCTTAATGAGAAGCTCCATTTTTCTTCGCTATGAATAAGTGATATGATTATACTTGTGAAGCCTGTGCCTACAGCTTCTATCAAAGTAGTAATGACGATACTTTGGAAGGGGAAAGGAAGGTGTAACATTCTAAGCATCAGTCCATATTTCAGAGAATTCATAGCTTTTGGATTTCATTGTATTTGAACAAGAAAGGAAAAACAACTTGAGTTATTTAAAGTTATATGAATACACTTACAAATAATTAATGTAAGCATGTGCACACTCTTACTCAGTTTCTACTCTCATTTTGATGTTCCATAGCATTGAGCCAAGCCTCTGGGTACCCCCTGCTACCATGCCATCCACCTTAAAGATTGTTACCTTTGTAAGAAGAAAATTCAGTTGCTGGGTTAAAATACTTCAGAACTCAAAACATTTGGTCTGCCTTGTTAATGACATTCGCGTGCACATTCCTTTCTAGAAGCTTGTTTCGGTAGAAGTGTGTCTGCATCTAAGCAACCTTTGAGGCTGAGGGTGGAGTGGCCTTAGCTTCGGCACCAGGCAGCATGGTTCCCAGCTCTGAGTGCCCATTTGAAGCACCTGGAAGCTTTTTAAAAGTACAGCTCTCCCAGCCCAGGTAAACTGATCCTGAATCTCCAGGGCTGAAGCCTTGGGCACCTGCAGCAATTGAAACTCCCCGCTGTGCTGTGCATGCACCAGGAGGACTGAGGACTACCCAAGCAGAAGCCATTTTTTCTGCAAGATGCTGACAGTCTGGAGTCCCTTACTCCTTGTAAAGGCAAAACAAGCTAGTACTAGAGCATCTTGAATAAAAAGAACGAAGTGCCAGATAAATCACAAGAAAGTTAAAAGATAGTTCACATTCGGCTGCCTGTGTTCCTTTTGAATTATTTTAGGGACAGGCTTACCAAATTTGCCTGGAAGACACTACTGTAGGTTTCCATGCTATTTTATGAGCTGCCATTGTTGTGCCTCTACTGAGAACACCCTCCCTGGATGTGTCTGCCTTTGTGGAGTGATGCAAACATGACTGTTGATGCATTGTGGTCACTGCATGAAATTCAGCTCCTCCTTCATCACTCTCACTGTCCATTGCCCTCCCACCACCCAAGCTGAGGTCAGTTAGGATGTCCATTCGTGAGTGGAGAAGACTTTTCTGGAAGGCTGTTGGATGGCAGTGGTGCAGAAGCTGAATAGACAGCTTGGTGCTGTCAGGTGCCTGGAGAGCTCATTCCCTGCAATCTTCCTCCCTGTCTGGTCCCAGCCCCTTGCCTGCCACCCCTCCTCTTCCCCGCTCTTCCTCCTTTCGCTCCCTCTCAATGGGGCAGCTTTCCCTCCTCTGAAGCAGGGTGCCTGCCCATATGCAGCCCTCAGGGGACACAGCTGCCCCCACCCACCCACCCACATAGAGAGGATCCTGAACAAACACCAGCCTCTGCTTCAAAGGGCTTTCAACTCCAGGTCTTGGATAATAAACATTCCACCACCTCTCTGCACACACTACCCATCCTGTAAGTTCATGTCTGTCCTGCCTTCACTTCTGCCTTGGGGCTTTTCCTCCCTCCCAGACACACCTGGCTTCATCCAATCATGTCTCTGTCATTTGTTTACTGAGCACCATGAGCTGGGCACTGGGCCTGTCCATGTGCAAAGGGGCAATTCAGAAACCCTTGCAGTAACCTCACGAACAGAGGCGACATGGCCATGTGCCCCAGATCCAGTCTTCAGTGAAAGCTTCCTCCAAGAGAGCCCTAGAGCATAGGGCCCTTTCCCACAGCTGGGCGATGCCAGGGGCCACTCTGACCCTGGGGTAGGTGGGCGACTGTGGCGTATGAGTGAGGGGATGCGCTGAGTGTGTGAGGGGTGTGAACATGTGTGAGTGTGAGTGTGCCAGGGGGCCAGGGACTGTGAGTGCACGTGAGCATGAAGGTGGGAGGGTGTGTGCATATAAGGATGTGTATCTCCAATGGGCTTGATCAGTAGAATCATCTGCATGTGGATTCCATCCTGATTTGTCCACTTCTGGGGCTGTGAGCTTGGTGTCTCAGGTTTCAGTTTCTCCCTCGAGAGGTGAGGTGGCTGAGCATCTGTATTAGTCCATTTTCACGCTGCTGACAAAGACATTCCCAAGACTGGATGATTTATAGGGAAGAAGGGGTTTAATGAACTCCCAGTTCCACATGGCTGGGGAGGCCTCAATCATGGTGGAAGGTGGAAGGCACATCTTACATGGCAGCAGACAAGAGAGAATGAGAACCAAGCAAAAGCAGAAACCCCTTATAAAACCATCAGATCTCATAAGACTTATTCACTACCATGAGAACAGTATGGGTGAAACTGCCCCCATGATTCAGTTACCTCCCACCAGGTCCCTCCCATAACATGTGGGAATTGTGGGAATTATGGGAGCTACAATTCAAGATGAGATTTGGGTAGGGACACAGCCAAACCATGTCAGCATCCCTCCTGTGGGAGTGGCAGTGAGGAAACCTCTGCCGGACCCTTGTCAGCACACCCACGACCCCAGCCCAGTGTTCCCAGGGCCTGTTCTGAGCTCCCTCTAGGGCATAGCACCTTCACCCTGTCAATGCCAGCTTTGCTCCAGCTGCTAGAACAGGCTTCCTGCTCCTCCAGCCAGACATACCCCAGCCATGTCTCTGACCCTTGTCCTCCCACCCCATGGCTCTGATTCTCACCTCCCACCTCTTATCCCCCAAGATGTCAAATCTCCCATAGCGCTGTCCATCCATGGTTCTGGCTCTTCTATTCCTCAAGCCCACTTGCCCCAGGCTCCTGAGTGGGTTTGGCCAATGGTAGGCACCAGAGGAAAATTAGGGATGAGTGGGAGGAGGGAGTACCTGTCCGTGTCACCTCTCTGCTCAGTGCTGGGTCTCTGGCAGCAGCTCCCACAGGCAGCCCACCACATTTCTTCTCCAGCCCCTGCTTCCCAGCCCCGGACATCACCACTGCCCAGCCTCCCTCCAGCAAGGCTGCCGTGACTGCCAGACATGCCAGCCCTGGGTTACTCAGCTTGCCCTGCTGGCTCCTCACCTCCTCCACTACCTGTGCAGCAAGCGCCCCACATTGCATTCTCTGTTTCGAATCCATGCCAAAGTTTTGCTTCTGCTAATGTGGCTTTGACAGACATGTCTAGCTTTTTGTTTGTTTCTGAGATGGAGTTCCACTCTGTTGCCCAGGCTGGAGTGCAGTGTTGTGATCTCGGCTCACTGCAACCTCTGCCTCCTGGGTTCAAGTGATTCGTGTGCCTCAGCCTCCCCAGCAGCTAGGATGACAGGCATGCACCACTACGCCCAGCTGATTTTTGTATTTTTAGTAGACAGGATTTCACCATGTTGGCCAGGCTAGTCTCAAACTCCTGACCTCAGGTGATTCACCCGCCTCAGCCTCCCAAAGTGCTGGGATTGCAGGCATGAGCCACCACACCCGGCAGGCACATCTAGTCTTTTAAAAGACATCTTTCCTTTGGTGCTGCCTCACCCTCCGTCTGCACCCCATCTCTCTCTTTCCGTCACAACATTTCCTGAGAGCATCACCACCACTCCCTTGTCTGTCAGGGTTCTCTTCCAAAGTGCAGTGGACACTAAGTCCAGCTCTGCTTTTCCTTCCTTCTTCCCCAGACCACCTCACTGGCTCTCAGAATGGGTGAGGCATTTTACAGATGACCCCCAGGAGGAGAGAGGCGGCACTGTCAGAACATGACAGACTTTCCAGAGTTTTATGAAATGCTTCTAGTCACTGATCTAGTTTGACTTTTTCAAGCATTGAAACCTAACCCCCAGTGTGTCGGGATTAGGAGGTGGGGCCCCTGGGAGGTGATTAGGTCATGGGACTGGAGCTGTCACAGTTGGAATGGGTGCCGTTATCAGAGAGGCCTCCGGGAGATCCCTCAGCACTTCCACCCCATGAGGGCACAGTGAGAAGGTTTTGTCTAGGAACCAGAAAATGGGCCCTCACCGGACCTGGAACCTACTGGTGTCCTGATATTGGTCTTCTCGCCTCTGAACAATCAAAAATACATTTCTGTTATTTATCAGCCACTCAGTTTGTGATATTTTTCTATGGCGGTCCAAAAGAACTAAGCCACCACATATGGTAATGATAATAAAAATCAGTGTCATTGTCTAACACATTTTCTGCACATCGTGTCTATTAGGTATCACTCCAATACATGCATGACAGTTAACATTTAACCCACATACTTATCCTATGATACAGGAACTGGTCTGTTATCCTCATCCCTTTAAACGAGGAAACAGGGGCCGAAAGGATTCAAAAATCAGATAACCCACTGTATACCTATCCTGACTTCAGTTTTCCTCCTCAGCCCAACTCCTCCTCAACAAAGTCACTCTTAAAAATATATATATATATTTTATTACGTTTTAGGTTTGGAGGTACATGTGAAGAACATGCAGGATTGTTGTACAGGTACATACATAGTAATGTGGTTTGCTGCCTTCCTCCCCATCACCTATATCTGGCATTTCTCTGCATGTTATCCCCCCCCAACTCCCCACCCCCTGCTGTCCCTCCCCTAGTTCCTCCCCACAGACCTCAGTGTGTGATGCTTCCCTCCCTGTGTCCACGTGTTCTCATTGTTCAACACCCACCTATGAGTGAGAACATGTGGTGTTTGATTTTCTGTTCTTGTGTGTGTTTTTAAAATTTATTATACTTTGAGATCTGGGGTGCATGTCACTCTTACCAGGTGTCCCATGACATCTTCTCTAACCTACAGATGGGAGGTGTAGTGAGTGGGTGGGTGCCAGAGAATGCCTTGAATAGCCAATTAGCATAGGGCTTGGGGCCTGGGAATGCACCGGGTGGGGCATTTCTTACCCAGGGTTATGGCATGTGGAGTTGGTGGGAATTACTTTTAATTGTCTGAAAGAATACAAGGTGTGGGCCAAGGTAAATACTGCAACCAGATCGTCAAGCCAAGGGGGAATCTTCTGGGGTAGAAGGCATAGCTGGCTGCTGAAGGAGCAGACAGCTTTGGGAGCGGCGGGGAACGGGGTCCAGAGGGCCTGCGGTCATTCTCAGCTGCTGTATGGGTGCCCTCTGTGCTCTCTCCCATGGTGGCCTGCGTAGACATTCCATGTATTGTGCACTCTGCTACCCAGGCCCAAGCAGGCAGGGCCAGGGCCACAGATGATGGAAATGGGCTTCAAGTTTCAAAGTCCCAGGGAGCTGTTCGGGAGTGTGGTGCTGGGCATGGGTGCTTGGGTGTGGGTGCCGGGGCTCCCAGACAGTTGTCTGCCTTCCCTGTGCCTTGGCCTTCTGGAATGCACCATACCTTTCTATGAGCCTCGAGAGCCAGGCCACAGCAGTGCCTCTGACCTGCTCTCCTGCTACTCCCCTCGCTTGCTTGGCTCTGGCCGCCCCGGCCTGTGCCTTGCTCCTGTTTCAGGGGTGCTTCTCTTTGCATTTGTTGTTCCTTTTCCTGGAGCCTTTGTGGCTCATTCTCTCACTTCCTCCAGGCTTCTGCTGAAGCGCCCTATTATCTGAGAGGCCTTACCTGAATAGACTAGAACCCCCACCCCCATTCCATCGCCCTCTATCCCTGTTACTCAGCTTTACTTTTCCTCAGAGCCGCTACCACATTTCAACACATTCTCTGCAATGTCTTTCTTCCCCCAACCCTAATAGAATGATAACTTCTTAAGAGGGGGTGTCTTAGTCCATGCGGTCTGCTCTGACAAAATACCACGGTGTGGGTGTCTATAAACAACAGAAAATTAGTCCTCACAGTTCTGGAGGGTTGAGGTTCCAGCAGATTCCGTCTGATGAGGACCTGCTTCCTGGTTCACAGATGATGCCTTCTGGCTGTGTTCTCATGGAAGACAGGGTGAGGTGGCTCCCTGGGGTCTCTTTTATAAGGATACTAATTCCAACCATGAGGGCTCCACCTATATGACCTCATCACCTCCCAAAGGCCCCACTTTCTGACAACATCATTTTATAATTTTGTGAGTTAGGATTTCAACACATACATTTGGAGTGGAGGTAGACAAACATTTCAATCATAGCAGCAGGGATTTATGTTCTCCCCACAAGTATACTATTAAAACCTGGAATGTAGCAAGTACTCTAAAAATATGTGTTGCTAGCAGATATACGAAAGGACAAGTGATCAGGACTATTTATTGCAACCCTATTTATAATAATGGAAGATTCCAAATGGCAGATTTTCATGGCTGGATGACTGGTTGAATAACAGTGGTGCTTCCATGTAATGGAGCATTAGGCTCTGAAAGAAAGGCAGATGACCAGAGGTTACAATGCAGTCATATTAGGCAATAAGAATGAAGAGAACAATAGTGTGTACATACAATATGCTTCCATATATCTCAGAAAGAGAATAGGAATTATATGGTTTAGCTGTGTCCTCACCCAAATCTCATCTTGAACTATAGTTCCCATGTGTCATAGAAGGGACCTAGTGGGAGTTAATTGAATTATGGGGGCAGTTACCGCCACACTGTTCTTGCGAGAGTGAGTTCTCACAAGATCTAATGGTTTGATAAGGGCTTTTCCTCTGCTTCATGCTGCATTTCTCTCTTGCCCACCTCCATGTAAGACATGCCTTTGCTCCTTCCTCCTTTGCCTTCTGCCATGATTGTGATGCCTCCCCAGCCATGTGGAGCTGTGAGTCCATCAAACCGATTTTCCTGTACACATTATAAATTATCCAGTCTTGTATTTCTTCATAGCAGTATGAAAATGGACTAATAGAGTAAATTGGTACTGATAGGGTGGGGTACTGCTATGAGCATTTCTGAAAATGTGGAAGCGACTTTGGAACTGGGTAACGAACAGGGTTGCAACAGTTTGGAGGGCTCAAAAGAAGACGGGAAGATGTAGGAAAGTTTGGAATTTCCTAGAGACTTGTTGAATGGCTTTGACCAAAATGCTGATAGTGATCTGAATAATAAAACCCAGGCTGAGGTGGTCTCAGATGGAGATGAAGAACTTTTTGGGAACTGGAGCAAAGGTCACTTGTGCTATGCAAAGAGACTCATGGCATTTTGCCCCTGCCCTAGAGATCTGTGGAACTTTGAACTTAGAGAGATGATTTAGGGTATCTGTTGGAGGAAATTTCGAAGCAGCAAAGCATTCAAGAGGAAGCAGAGCATAAAAGTTTGAAAAATTTGCAGACTGATGATGCACTAGGAAAGAAAAACTCATTTTTGGGGAAGAAATTCTAGCCAGCACCAGAAGTTTGCATAAGTAGTAAGGAGTCAAAGGCTAATCGCCAAGACAATGGGGAAAATGTCCCCAGGGCATGTCAGACACCTTTGGAGCAGCCCCTCCCATCACAAGCCTGGTGGCCTAGGAGGAAAAAATGGTTTCCTGGGCTGTGTCCTGCTGTGTGCAGCCTCAGGACTTGATGCCCTGCATCCTAGCCACTTCAGCTTGCATTTCAAAAACTGCAAGCCCCAAACTTTGGCAGCTTCCATGTGGTGTTGAGCCTGCAGGGTCATGAAATCAAGAATTGAGGTTTGAAACCTCTACTTATATTTCAGAGGATGTATGGAAACACCTGGATATCCAGGCAGAAGTTTCCTGCAGATGTGAGGCCCCCATGGAGAACCTCTGCTGGTACAGTGCAGAAGGGAAAAGTGGGGTTGGAGCCCCCACAAAGAATCCCTGCTGGGATTCTGCCTAGTGGAGCTGTGAGAAGAGGGCCACTGTCCTCCAGACCCCAGAATGGTAGATCCACTGGCAGCTTACACTATGGGCTTGGAAAAGCCACAGACATTCAATGCCAGTGTGTGAAAGCAGACAGGAATGGGGCTGTACCCTGTAAAACCACAGAGGTGGAGCTGCCAGAGGCTGTGGGAGCCTACCTCTTACATCAGTGTGCCCTGGATGTGAGACATGGAGTCAGAGGTGATTATTTTGGGACTTTAAGGTTTAATGACTGCCCTATTGGATTTTGGACTTGCATGGGGCTTGTAGCCTCTTTGTTTTGGCCAATTTCTCCCATTTGGAATGGGCGTATTTATCCAATGCCTGTAATCCCATTGTCTAGATACAATGGGATTACAGGCATTGGGTAAATACACCCAATGCAATGGGAATCAAAATACAATCTTGATTTTACAGGGTCATAGATGGAAGGGACTTACATTGTCTCAGATGAGACTTTGGACTTGAACTTTAGAGTTAATGCTTGAATGAGTTAAGACTTTGGGGGACTGTTGGAATGGCATGATCATGTTTTGAATTGTAAGAACATAAGATTTGGGAGGGGCCCGGGGCAGAATGATATTGTTTGGCTGTGTTTTCACCCAAATCTCATCTTGAACTGCAGTGTCCATAATACCCACGTGTTGTGAAAGGGTTCTGATGGGAGATAATTGAATCATTGGAGGGGTTACCTCCACGCTGTTCTCATGGTAGTGAGCTCTCACAAGATCTGATGGTTTTATAAGGGGCTTCCCCCATTTCATCCAGCACTTCTTTCTTGACTGCCATCATGTAATGCATGTTTTTGCTCCTCCTTCACCTTCTGCCATAATTGTGGGGCCTCCCCAGCCATGTGGAGCTGAGGACATTACTCTTTTCCTTTATAAATGATCCAACCTTTGGTATTTCTTTATAGCAATAGGAAAATGGACTAATACAAGGAATGTGTGTATGTGTGTATGTATGTGTGCACACACACACCCGTATAAAAACAGTGCTGGTATAAATCTTTAAAAAAAAAACGCTATCTAGGAGGAAAAGGATAGTAGGTAGAGAAACTAATATTATTTGAATATGTCTTGTTTTGGAATTTGACTTTGGGCCATGTAAATATTTTTACATAGTTGCAAAACAAAATCACCATTAAAACCATTCATACAAATGGAAGACAAAACAGAACAAATATAATAATGTATGCATTTGATGTCATACCATACAAAGAGAAACTATTTCAAGTGATTTCCAAACATGGTAATTTCAGTATACATTCCAAGTGGTATCCCTAAACTCTCCCCACCAAAAACCTGCTGAAGATCTTAAACAGCTTTCAGCAATTACCTTTTTGGTGATAGTGTTGACATTCTTATTCTGAGGCTATTTGTGCATTAGTAGAAAGCAAATGAGGAATGATACTTGTGCCATTGATAACCAAAATTTTCTCTATTGGAGAAAAAGGTATAGAAGTAAGATTAATCAATTTTAGTGAAAAGCCTATATCCAGAATCTGGATTGCAAGCTAGCAGTATGAATTAAGACATGTTTTATCTTAATTTTTATAAATTTCCTAGCCCTTTTTTTTTTTTGACATAGTCTTGCTCTGTCGCCCAGGCTGGAGTGTAGTAGTGCAGTCTTGGCTCACTGCAACCTCTGCCTCCCGGGTTCAAGTGATTCTCCCTCTGCAGCCTCCCAAGTAGCTGGGATTACAGGTGTGCACCACCATGTCCGGCTAACTTTTGTATTTTTAATAGAGACAGGGTTTCATCATGTTGGCCAGGCTGGTCTTGAACTCCTGACCTCAGATGATCTTCCTGCCTTGGCCTCCCAAGGTGCAGGGATTACAGGCATGAGCCAGTGTGCCTAGTTGGAAATTTCCTTGCTTTATAAAAGGCCTAGTAACAATGAATCACTATTAATTAGCACCCTTTGAACCCTGATTGTGGTCTCTAAATATTATTTTCCACAAAAACCAGGGCTCTTGAGAAGAGTTAATACAGATTCTGCAGTCAAGGAAAATGCGAGATGCATCTAGAACTTGTCATAATGTCAAAAAACCCTGTCAGAGGTTACTATGGGCCCATCCAAAGAACTGAGGAGGAGCACAGGCAAAGCTAAGCTATCGTGACAGAAAGTAAACCCGTGGTTGCTTGGGGCCCAGATTTGGAGAAGGGTAACTGATTGCAAAAGGGTAAATTTCATGCCTGAAATTAAGGTTCAAGTGCTTGGGAGAGCTTTGTGATAAGGTAGACAAGTGACCACTGTAGACTTCCTTGGAAGGTCAGCTGGAGCAGATCCCAGGCACAGGAAGCAGAGATGGAAACCACCCTTTCTAGCTGTTACCCCCACTCTGCCCTCCTCCCAGATGATCTGTGGTTGTTTTCATTTTTCTGAGCTTCTGACTCATTTTGTGAATGGCCCACTTGACCTCCGATTGTTAAATGTGTGCCCTGAATGAAGAGACCCCACCAAACAGGCTTTGTGTGAGCAACATGGCTGTTTATTTACCTGGGTGCAGGCGGGGTGAGTCCAAAGGGTCAGCAGAGGATGGTGGGATGGGAGTCAGTTTTATAGGTTTGGGGTAGGCAGTGGAAAGTTACAGAAGTTACAGTTCAGGGCAGTTTTTGCAAGCTGGGAGTGGGTCGTAGGATCTGCAGTCATGAGGTTGATCAAGGTCAGTTACAAAGTCCAATTGCCTTATCAATTGAGATGGGAATATGGAACAATAGAAGAATGTCTCAAGTTAATTAGGGACTGCAGGGGTTGATCATTCTTGTCCTTTTCATGGTCTTCCAGTTACTTCAGATTTTCTAATTCTGGTAGGACATCCAGAGGTGTATGTGCGGGTCACGGGGTCTTCATGGCTTGACTTAGGGTATGGCCTATGGTACAGCAAGTTCAAAGAACCTTGCATGCATTGGGTGTTACATAGGCATTAAATGTTTCCAGATCTCAAGCTGATTTCTTGACCTCTCACCTGCAGCCTGCATATTAAAATTACTTTAGGCTTTTCCATCTCTGGGAAACATTACCACCTTCTGCTCAGTGGCTCAAGTCATGGAGTCTCCTTGACTTTTCCCTCTTCTACTGTTGCCAACACCCAACCCATCAACAAAAGCCGTCTGCTGTACCTTTGAAGAAGGTCTTCAATTGCTCTCCTGCTTCCTGGTTCACCAAGACTGCTCTGTGCAAGCTGCCACATATCTCCTTTAGCTTGTCAATGAAAAGAGTCAAACTCTGTAAAAATATTTGAAGAGATTTATTCTGAGCCAAATATGAGTGACCATGGCCCCTGACACAACCCTCAGGAAGTCCTGAGAACCTGTGATCAAGTCGGTCAGGGCGCAGCTTGGTTTTACACATTTTAGGGAGTCATGCAACATCAATCAAATACATTTAAGAAATACATTGGTTTGATCCAGAAAGGGGGAACAACTCAAACAGGGGCTTCCAGGCTGTAGGTGAATTTAAACTTTTTCTGGGTGACAATTGGTTGAGTTTATCTAAAGACCTGGGATCATAGAAAATAAACGTGCAGGTTAAGATAAAAGATTGTGAAGACCAAGGTTCTTTTGAAGTCTTACAGTGGCTGCCCTTTACAGACAATACATGACAAGTGTTTCCTATTCAGATCTTTAAAAGGTGCCAGACTTTTAGTTAATCTCTTTAGGAGTGGGAAAGCCTGGAAAGAAAAAGATCTAGTTATGTTAATAGAGATTCTTTCTAGATTCAAATTTTACCCCACAAAGGACAGCTTTTCAAGATATGGCAAAGAATCATGTGTTGGGGTAAAATATTTTGCTTTTCTTCCTTGTTTCGTTGTGTTAGCCAGAGTCAGGTTGAAAAGGAAGTCATAATATAAAAGGTTAAATAAAACTCATCCTATGATAATTTATGATTTGTAGAGCACGACTCCCCAGACCCCTTAGGTAGAAATTTGGGCAAGATAAGAAAAGTCAGAGCATAGTCCTCAGAATCACCGCAATATCTTTCACTCACTCCTCTCAGATCCACCTTCTGCACGGCAGCCAGAGGGGTGTTATTCAACCAACCAGATCTTATCACTCCAGACACTGGTTTCCCTTGCACTTCGCAGTTAAAATCCTGAATGTGTCTTACCAGGCCCTGCAGATGTCCCATGCCCCTGGAGTCATCTTACGCGGCTCTCTTCTGTTTTCTTGAAAATGCTGACCTCTTCATTTACCAAAAGGCCTTTATTCCTTGTCCTTCTGCACTTGGAATGCTCCCAACTTGTGCTGCATCCTGGCCCAGCACACCGCTGCTTTCTGACTCCACTGACCCCCCAGAACCCAGTGTGGATGTCAGGTCCTCAGCAATGCCGACTCTCCTCTCTCCAACCCCCGGTATAACTCAGGGCTCCCTGCTGTCCTTGGACACCACCCTAAGCACCCTTCTTACCTAGTTCTCTCTTCTGCCTGTCATTATATTAGGCTGATGCAAAATAAACCTGTAAGTAAATTGCTTTAAAAGTAATGGTAAAAACTACAATTATTTTTGTGTCAACCTAAAACATTTACTTACAGGTTTATTTGTTAATGCTCGTCACCCCATGAAACTGGGTCTGTGGGGGCAGGAGCCTCCTACCACTTCATCCCTCACTGAGGAGCTTAGTAAATATTTGTTAAGTGAATGAATGGATTCATTCACACTGACCTTTTGTTAGAAGCCTTTAAAAACCTCCAGCCTCCTATAAGGCTCTTTCTTCCTTATTCCAAATTGCTTCATGCTTTCTTTCTTTCTTTCTTTCTTTTGGAGACAGAGTCTTGCTCCATCGTCCAGGCTGGAGTGCAATGGTACTAACTAGGCTCACTGCAACCTCCACCTCCTGGGTTCAAGAGATCCTTCTGCCTCAGCCTCCCAAGTACCTGGGACTACAGGTGTGTGCCACCACTCTTGGCTAATTTTTTGTGTTTTTAGTAGAGACAGGGCTTTGTGGTGTTGGCTAAGCTGGTCTCGAACTCCTGGCCTCAAGTGATCCTCTCATGTTGGTCTCCCAAAGTGTTGGGATTACAGGCATGAGCCACCGTGCGTGGCCCATATTTGCTTTCAATTTATTTTGTGCATTGCTTACTTTCATTCCACACCCAATTGCCAGTTTCACCTCAGTCTAGTCACATTTCTCTTGGCCTCTCGAGCTCTATTTTCCATACTAAAACCTTTATCATCCTTTAAAGTTCAGTTCCAACTTCACCTTTTCGGTGCTGTCTTTCCTTCTAAAAGTCTGTAACATTTGCTCGTAACACTCTTGAGCCTCATAATAAATTGTTTCTTTCTGCCTCATAATAAATCAGATGCTTTCGTATCTCCCTTTACCACTAAATTGAAAGAAGAAAAATCTCTTAGTTGTTGTTATATTCCTCTAAGTTTGTAGCTCATAGGAGTTGCTAAAGAAAGATGTTTGTCAAATGCATGAAAGCTTTCTTTAGTTAAAATAGTGTCCTCTGCAGTTACAAGATACCATCTCCTGGATCTTTTAAAGAGTTTGTATTTCTCGGTATAAAGCGTTCACTAAAGGACTCACTTTAAACCTTGCTGCGGACTGATCCCCCCTGGGGATTTTCTAGTAATCATTTAGTATTGGGTATCTGGTGATGACAGTTATAGGGAAAAGCAGTGGGGGCAGAGAGGCAAAATCCCGCCCCAGGCGCATGATGGTCTTTGCACAGCCTGGTCTTTGAGTTATTGTCTTTGTACACGGATATGGTGGCACAATTTCAGTACCAAGAAGACAGACTATTTTCATTTGTTTTACATTATACGTTAGGACCTAAATATAAATGTTCCAGCTATTCATCGCAGCATGATTTGGTTGCGGAAACATAATCAGAATTGTTTAAGAGACGCAGGCGGTGTCTATTTTGGTCCTGGCACAGGAAACTCAGCCTTTGTCCATTTTTACAGTTTGATTTATGGGAGGTTAAAAATTCATAATGCAGCAGCTAACCTCCAGCAAATATTGTTTTTTGCATGAGCCAGTTCAAGCGCTCTCTCATCTCAGGTTTCCTGTTCAAATGGTCTAGAAATGTGGAGTTTAGCTGCTGCAAACCTACTTGAACTACTGAAAATCAGCCAGCCTTTGCTCTGTGGGGGTCTGGAGGGACTCATCCCAGAAGACAAAGAGAGGGGTCAGGGAGCCATCCATCCGCCTTTCAGGCACACTTTCTACGTCAGCTGCTTGATGCTTGTTATTTTACTTAATCCTCTAGTAATCTCATGACGTAGACCCCATTAGCTTTACTTTTCAGAAGTAGGAACTGAGACAGGTTAAGCAACCTGCCTGGGCTTGCAGCGCTGGTGAATGGCCAAATGGCTTCGCCTGACTGTTAGGCTGTATGCGGGGCTTCCTGCCGCAGACGGGATGGTGGGATGCCTGCAGCTTGCTGCTGGCTGTCCTGCTGCCTGGTTGCAGCCATGCAGAGAATTCATATTTGCATTTCAAATCAACACGCAGACTCCTAGTGGAAGCGGGGGTTTTCCGTTTTCTTCTGGGCAACAACAGAGATGCCCTGTGCTTTGTGGACTGTGGACACGTAAGAGCATCCTATAGTCAAAGCGTGGGCTACACATCTTGCTGTGCCAGGGGACAGGTCAACCCCCACTTTCCCTGCAGACACTGCTATAGATGCCTCACTGTCCCTTCCACTTCCCCAGGCTCTCAAATGCGCTATGAATAGCCCTGGCCCACAGAAGCTTCTGATTGTTTGAAAGGAGTATCGGGGCCTGAAGGCTGCTCTGTGGGTACTGCTGCAGGGTGCGACTGTTCCAGGACTCAGGGCTTGTCAGGGTCCCATGTGTGTGAGTGCAGGCCCTGGAGACTCCACACTAATTGCACCTGCTCAAAGCTCTCTCCTGACTAACTGGACCACAAAGGCCATGACATAAAGAGATGCTGGCCTGGGCCAAGAAAAGCAGTGATGTAGACAGACAGGGAGACCAGGATAGAGGAAGCACAAAGGTGGCAGAGGGATACCTGTGAAGTCTGCTTGGCAGTGCTGGGCTAAGCCAGGAGATGCAAATGTTGTACTGGCAATGCCACAGCCTGGGGATTTGATAAAGCCTCTCGGGCTCCTTATGAGGACGCAGATTTCATGGCTGAACTACCTAAGCAGGCTGGATTCATACTCTATCACTTTCCATTAAAATACCATGAAAACAGGCCCGGCGTGGTAGCTCACATCTGTATTCCCAGCACTTTGGGAGGCTGAGGTGGGAGGATCACCTGAGGTCAGGAGTTTGATACCAGCCTAGCCAACATAGTTTAGTAGAAACCCCTTCTCTACTAAAGATACAAAAATGAGCTGGACGTGGTGGCGGCCATCTTTCATTCCAGCTACTTGGGAGGCTAAGGCAGGTGTATGGTTTGAACTTAGGAGGTGGAGCTTGCAGGGAGCCAGAGCTGAGATCATACCACTGCATTCCAGACTGGGCGACAAAAGCAAAACTCCATCTCAAGAAAAAAAATCCTGAAAACAGAAACATCCAACAGCTTTGAAAAAAAGGGCCAATGTTGGACTTCAGAGTTTAGGATGACTATTTGTATATTTTAGCAGAGCTTGGGTTTAATTGAGGAACACGGGGAACTACCCCCAGTTCACTGCATGAGATCAGCGTAGCAGGTCCCAGAGAAGGGGGAAAAGACTTTGACCCCCTGCGTGATCCTTGTTTGTGTCCACATTAATCAGAAAACAGAGCAGACATCCCTTTACCGCACAAGGACTATCTTTGAAGCTATCCGTGGTGTTCCTACTTTCATCTACCTTTATTCCTCCCCTATATCTTTGAGCTCTAATTTTCAACATGGTCATGGGTAGGGGAGGATCACTTGGCCACGTGCACGTGGACATGGCAGTTCAAGGGAGGTTGTAACTGATGAAAACTTCTCTGGATAGAACAAAGATTTAATCGACAGGGGGAAGAACACTCACCATATACCAGGCAAGATTAATAAAGGCAGACCGACACACTACATGATATTTTTTAAAGGAAAAAGATACAAATTCACATATATTTAGACAAAAGAGAAAGGAGGGAAGATTATTTAAAAACAAACAAAAATTAATTTGACATCAGACATTTCTGCTGCAAAAGCCAGGGCGTGATGGCTCCAAATTCCTACACTTCTAAGAGGTCAAAAATTGAGTCAAAATTAGGTGCAAAAACTATCGTGTCCAGCCACATTCTTGCAACACAAGGTCGTTCTCAGTTATATTGGGAATTAGAAAATGACCATTCACATTCTCTTTGTAATTAGTTAAGAGATATTCTAGCCAACATAAAGCAGTCAATACAAAGAATTAATTACCAAAAAAGAGCACCTTACTTATTCATCCCTTTAGTTAATAAACATTTATTGAATGGTTGCAAGGTGCCAAGGCATTGTGCTAGTAGTAAGCAAAATTTTGAGCAAAACCAGAAAGGTCCATGCCTTTCTGAAACCCTCAGTCCCAGGGACAAGAGGGAAATAAACAGACAAACACCTACCAGGGGACAGGTAACAGAGTGACATGGTGCATGGCAGCATGGTGACAGGGTGACATGTTGGTGTGATGACTTGATAGCATAGTGGAGTATGACAGGGTGCATGGTGGCACAGTGGCACAGTAACATGGTGTCATGAGATGGCAAGATGGTGGCGTGGTGATAGGGCAGGGTGACATGGTGATGTGACATGGCATTGTGGCATGATGTAGTGACATGGTGGCATTGTGGCATGATGATGTGGTAACATGGTGGCATGGTGATGTGGCATGGTGACACGGTGATGAGGTGATATTGTGGCATGGTGGCATAATGTTGTAAATAAAAGCTCACAGTTGCAAAGAGGACAAACACTCGAACAAAGGATTTCTGAGCAAGGAAAATTTACTTCTGCAGAAGGGTGCTGTTTGCAAGCCTGGCTGCCTTGAGAGCACCCTGAACAAAGAAGAGAAGGGGTTTTTATTCCTAACACAGCTGTCCCTGCTGCTGTGTCCTGCCTCCATTGGCTGGAGTTGGACCACACAATCTAAACTAAACCCAATTCGCTAATTTGAAGAGCACAGATATGTAGGTTACCCTGGCAGGAAGGGCAGTTTCAGGGGGAAGAGCTGTTATGGTGGGAGGGGTAATTCACAGAATGAGTAGCAGATGTGGAATGTGGGCTTTATAGATAAGGACTGGCAGGAAAGTTGTTTACTGAGGCCTGGGCGGGAAGACACAGGGAGTGAGGAAGTCTGGCCTTGAAAGCAGGGAACAAAGAACAAGGAAACTTAAACAAACTAAACCTTTGAAGAACCTCTTATTGTATTTAACAATAATGATGTGGTGATATAGTGGCATGGTGATGTGGTATCATGGCATGGTGGCATAAGGATGTGTTGACATGGTGGCATTGTGGCATGGTGGCATGATGATGTGGTACACATGGCATGATGAGGTGGCATCATGGCATGGTGGCATAAGAATGGGACATGGTGGCATGGTGCCATGATCATGTGGTGCATGTGGTGGCATGCTGATGTGGCATGGTGGCATAAGGATGTGGTGACGTGGTGGCATTGTGGCATGGTGGCATGATGTCATGCACATGGTGGCATGGTTATATGGTGGTATGGCATGGTGGCATAATGATGTGATATGGTGGCATGATGATGTGGTGTGGCATGGTGACATGGCATGATGATGTGGTGCACATGGTGGCATGGTGATATGGCATCATGGCATGGTGGCATGATGATGTATGCATGGTAACATGGTGATGTGTCCTTGTGGCATGGTGGCATAAGGCTGTGGTGACATTGTGGCATGGTGGCATGATGATGTGCACATGGTGGCATGGTGATGTGGTGGCATCATGGCATGGTGGCATAAGGATGTGGTGACATTGTGGCATGGTGGCAAGATGATGTGTTGCACATGGTGGCATGGTGATGTGGCATGGTGGCATGGTGATGTGGCATGGTGACATGGTGATGTGGTATCATGGCATGGTGGCAAAATGATATGATATGGTGGCAAGATGTGGTGTGACATGGTGACATGGCATGATGATGTGGCATGGTAACATGGTGGCATGATGATATGGTGGCATGGTAGTGAGGTGATGTGACATGGCGACACTGTAACATGGTGGCAGGATGTCATGGTGGTATGGTAGCCTGGTGGTGAGCTGATGTGGCGGCATAGTAACACGGCGGAATGATGGCATGATGATGTGGTGGCATGGTGACATGATGGCATGGTGATGTGGTGGTATGGCAATGGGATGGCACAGTGGTATAGGGACATAGTGGCATGGTGGCTTCAGGGCTTGGTGGCTTGGCGACATGGTAGGTACAGCGATTCTGAAGAACCAAGCCCAGTTCAGGGTGGCTTGAACACAGGGTAGGTGAGAATTGAAACATATCCAACACAGAGACCACATGGCATCATGGCCCAGGAGACCCAGGCAGAGGCTGTGTGGGTCCTGATCACTAAGTTTCCCACTTCTTAGCTCAGTGTCTGGATCATTGTATAGGTCGTCAATAGATATTTATTGTATGAGTAAATGAGTTACATAAAATGGCCTAAAAAGAGAAAAAAAATTTCAAATAATCTTTACTTTATTAAAAATAGCAATGATAACCTATGGTGATCTAGGTCTACAGTGTGAAAGTAAGTTAACAAAGACTGGGAAATAATGAAGTGCGTAGGAAGAGATAAATTGTAATAAATTTAAGACTTATGTAAAAAGGAGCCAAAATAATTGCTTTATTCTTGACTTAGATAATTAGAGAACACATTTAAATAGATATTTTAAAAATGTAAAGTATTCGTTGGTATAATTTTTAAAAATACCATAGTGCAAACAATGTCAACTATAAAAGCTACAATGAAGCGTAAAATAGAAAGCCTAGCAAAGCAAGATGTGAGCCATAGGGTCAAGCATTTTGGTTATGATAATAAATGTTGTGAGTTTAAATTCTACTACATCAAAGCAAAGTCTTATAATAGGAAGCAAAAATTGAACCATATGATACAAGAAATAAGTATTAAGGAGAGCTCTTTTACAGCTTAAAATAAAAGACTGGGGAAAGATGGGGGGAAGCTCACATGACAGAGAAAATGATGATTTCAATATCAAGAAAATGTAGGCATCAACTCAAGTGGCAATGAAAGTCATGTTGTGTTATGAAAGGTATTAACAGTGAAAATGGTCATTAGTGCATGTGCTGAGAAGCACAGTATTGGCCTTGTAAATTTGTATTTTAAAGAAGAGCTGGGTGCAGTGGCTCACGCCTGTAATCCTAGGACTCCAGGAGGCCGAGGGGGGCAGATCACAAGGTCAGGAGATTGAGACCATTCTGGCCAACATAGTGAAACTGTCTCTACTAAAATACAAAAAATTAGCTGGGCGTGGTGGTGGTGCATGCCTGTAGTCCCAGCTACTTGGGAGGCTGAGGCAGGGGAATCACTTGAGCCCAGGAGGCAGAGATTATAGTGAGGCGAGATTGTGCCGCTGTACTCCAGCCTCGCGACAGAGCAACACTCTGTCTCTAAAATTAAATAAATAAATAAAAGTCAAGACGAAATGATCAAAATACAACTATTAGGGAGAGTTTATCAATACCACTACTCTATGATAGATCAAGAAACAACGAAAAGAGAATTAGTTGCATATGGCTGCCATAACAAATTGCCACAAATGTGATGGTTTAAAGCAATACATATTCACTGTCTCACAGTTGTGCAGGTCAGAAGTCTGTAATCAGTTTCACTGGGCTGAAATCACGATGTCAGTAGGGCCTCACACCCTCCAGAAGCTCTGGAGAGGACCCATTTTCTTGCCTTTTCTAGCTTGGAGCTGCATTCCTTACATTCTGTGGCTCCTGGCTCCTGCCTCCATCTTCAAAGCCAGAGCCTAGCATCCTGCTTCAGTGGTCACAAAACCTTCTGTATCAAATCTCTCTCTGCCTCCCTCTTATAAGGATGCTTGTGATTTGAATTTAGGGCATACCTGGATAATCCAGGTGAGAAAAGAAAAATAGCTCAGAGCAGTCTGAACAATGTGGGCAGAATTTACCAGATTCAGAGAGACTTGAGCATGTGGCTTCAATCTCACCCCACCCTTCCACACCCCTCTGGGGACAATTGTTTAAAAGCATTTCAGACCATCTGTCTCACCCCTATATCCTGCTCCTGGAATTTGTGACACAAAGAACAATGTATAGTCATTCAATAGCCTATGTTATTTTAATATAAATTCTTGGTAAACAATGTAGGAACTGTCCCTCCTTTTTTTCTTTAAAATCCCAATTGTAACTGCTGCTAATTGCAGTGTAGATTCGGGGCAACTTGGATCTATGCTCCTGGGTTGCAGTCCTCAAATTTGGCCCAAGTAAACTCACTACTTTTATTAATTTTGTCTCAGTTTATTTTCCCTTTAAGTTGATTCAGGATAATCTTCCCATCTCAAGACTGTTAATCACATCTGCAAAGTTTTTTTTTTTGTCCTATAAACTAATATCCAAAGGTTTCAGGGATTAGGACATGTATATCTTGAGGGGCCACTGCTCAGTCTATCAAAATGATCATAGTAAGACTTAGAAAAGATAAAAGTTCATACTGATAGGACTGCTAATTTTCAAATGTCCATGAAACATTTATAAAAGTTGCATATATTTGGCTTTATAAAAATTCTTTCAAAGCAAAACTTTTTATTTACAAACATAATTTTCTAAAATTGAAGATTTATAATAAACATTTAGAAAGGATAACCCAATTAGTTAAGATATAACAAAGTAAAAGCACTCCCAGATAACTAACAGGATATCAAATATTATTTCAGATTACTTGGAAAATTATTAAAATTATTAAAAAGGAAGATAGTACATAACTAGGCTTTCCAAGGCTTTAATTATGTAGCAACTTCCTTTTTAATAATTTCCTGGAGAGGCCAATTGTTAACCCCAAATTCTTTCATTACCAAATTAAAAATAAAATAAAGATATAAGTTATTTAATGTAGGGAATTAGAAAGAACATAAAATAGATGCAATCAGAAATTAATGAATTAGAAGGTGATAGGATTAACAAGTGAAATAAAAAATGATTCCTTTGCAAAGACAATAAATACTTCTGCCCAGTGTATTCAAGGAATAGAGAAACTAGAAAAATAAATTTAGTGGAAGTCTTTATTTCTCATTTCTAGAACACATTACAGTGTTATTTTGGAAGCTCTGGACAGAAGATGAAAACAAGGAATATACACTTGATATGAAGAAGATCGAAGTATTACTATCTGCAGCCAGTATGATTGTATATAAACATCCCAGATTGTCAATCAAAATAATATATGGATTGCTGATAGAATTCAGTGGCTGATTCCGAAAGTAATATATAAAAAAATCAGGTCTTTATAGTCTCTATAACCACTTGGAAAGCATAGATATAATAATTATAGATACTATTATTATCACACACCAAAAAATAAGTAACACCAGTATTTACATAACATGTCTTAGATGATAAGACTATTTTGTATGATTAAATTTCCCGACTTACATAATTAAAATAATTCCAAGCACAGTCTCGATACTATTTTTGAGAAAACTTGTTAAAATAAATCCAAAGTTCACCTGGAAGAAAACAGTGTTGAGAATAAATTTTAAATGTTTTGAAAGAAAGTATTATGCAGAGAAGTGACTTTTCCAAATATTAAAAATGTTGTAAAGCTATGTTGATTTTTAGTTCTTATAGCCCTATTATTAGAGAAGGAATTGGAATATGTGATGAAGTTGGCAAAGGTAAATAGTACAAGAAGTCATGGATTATTTAATGGAAAATGCAGACACTGCTAGTTAGAGGGAAATGTGGTGGCTAATGAAATGTATAGGAAAGCAACTTCCTGAAACATGGTGACTGGGCATGCAGGGGGGTTACTAAAGTCCTGATAAGTCACAAATCCACAAAAGAGTATATACTCCTTAATCCATAGAAGAGGTGGCTGTAGATGTCTCAAGGGAAACCACTGTAGCCTATTTTCTAAAATAATTGAACATACCCTATCATACCATAGAGACCCAGCTGCAGAGAGAAAAAACACCAGGTACCCATCCTGTTTTCTCAATCCCAAACAAGACCAAGAATCACTAGGCAGAGGAGACATAAACTCTGTGCAAGGAAAATAAAATCTCAAGATCCCAAAGTCACTATTGCAAAGGCGAAAAGTGCAGCCTGGGAACTAATTCATGCAAAACGAAACAAAACACACACAACAGAAACAAACAAAACCTGCCTTCCTTTTGTTCCCAAACAGAGAGCTGTAATTTCACATGCTAACTTTGTCTTATGTAAAAGGCAGCTTTACTGAGCTTGAGAGGAATGCATTATTGACTTTTCCCCCTATTCCTCTCTTTTCATGTAAAATGTCAATGCAGTGAGCCCCAATCAGAGCCTCACAAGAATGTAACTACTTGCCTCATTGCCTACCCTCCACCTTTTTTTCTTTCCTTCTTTTATTCCTACCTGTTCTTTTGCCTTTAAATATTGATGTTCATGAAACTCTCTTTGGATAAAGCACAGGGCACAGATTCTATTGTAACTTGTGTTTCTTTTCCCTGGGTGCATCCTCATCTTTGGCAAAATAAATCTCTAAATTGATTGACATCTGTCTCAGATACTTTTTGATTTCCAGCTCAAACAAGGAAGACTTGGACAAAGAAACAGAAAAAAATATAAACAGAAAAAATATGGTAATTTGGGATACATAAAAAAATCTAAGAATAATATTCCAAGTAATAGAGAGACGTAATTATTTTAGTACGTAAACCAAGAACAAAATATTCTGAAAACAGAAAGAAATGGAAAATAACAACTATTTGAGATGAAAATATAAAGGTGGAATCAGGAAAAATGAAAAGATAAAAACATGAAAAGATAAAAAGAAAATAAGAGACATGATGAGACATAAGGGTCACAGAAAAAAAAAAAAAAAAAAAAAAAAGAAAAAAAAGAAAAAGGGTAAAAAAAAAAAAAAAAAACAGAGAAAACAGTGGAATCATCAGATAAAATACAGAAGTGATTGAAATTGATGAAGATAAAACTTCACACAAAAAGAACGTGCTGCACAATGAATAGTAAATGACCCATCCCTAAGTGAATCTTACAGCCTCTGTGATCATGTTTCCCATTGAATTGAATTCTAGAAAGTAAGGTGGTCAGGGTCTGAACATTTTCATACTGCGCTGAATTTCTATTGTCAGCTTGTTACCACCACCACTGCACCTCCACTGCCATCACATCACTGCCACCAGCATCATCATGACCGTAACCACCACCACCATCTGCATCACATTACCATCATTACCACCACCATCACTTTCACTACCACCGTCACCACCAAAACCACCATTGTCTCTACCACCATCACCACCATCACCACCACTGTCACCACCATAACCACCATTATCACCACCACCACCATCACCACCAACAGCACCACCACCACCACCACCACCATCACCATCACATCACTGCCACCAGCATCATCACCATAACCACCATTATCACCACCACCACCATCACCACCACCAGCACCACCACCATCACCACCATCACCACCACTGTCACCACCATAACCACCATTATCACCACCACCACCATCACCATCAACAGCACCACCACCACCACCACCACCACCACCACCACCATCACCACCACATCACTGCCACCAGCATCATCACCATAACCACCATTATCACCACCACCACCATCACCACCGCCAGCATCATCACCATAACTACCACCACCATCACCATCACCATCAATAGCATCACCACCATAACCACCACCACCACCATCACATCACTGCCACTGGCACCATCATCGCCGTAACCACCACCACCATCACTATCACCATCACATTACCGCCATTACCACCACCACAATCACCACTACCCACCATCACCACCATAATCATGATAGTCACTACCACTGTCACCACCATAACCATTATCACCCACTACCACCATCACCACCAATAGCATCACCACCATAAACACTACCACCATCATCACCATCACATTGCTAGCATTTTCACCACCATCGCTTTCACTACCACAATAACTACTACCCAATTACCACCAAAACCACCATTGTCACTACCACTGTCACCATCATCACCATCACTACCACCACCATCACTACCATAACCACCATCATCACCACTACTACCCATCACCATCACACCCTCACCCTTACCACCACCATCACTGTAGATATCTAAGGCTGGGAACTACATTTCCCAGAATCCCATTTCCTGTGCAGTTTTGTTTTAGGGTTTCCAGTTATATAAGACAAAGAAAGTGGAACTGACAGTTGCCAGGTCTGAGCATAGGCCTTAGGCAGCATCGTGTGTTGCCATTTGCCAGCCTGTGCTCTGCTTTCGCTATGAGAAGAACATGCCCCAACTGGCCTCTCTGGTCCCAGGAGGGTGAGAGACCCATGGAGCAAAGCCAGCAGGGTCTGCAGTGAGAGCTGCCCCCAGCTGACTCACAGACTTATGAGCTCAAAGGGAATGCTGCAATTGTCAGCCACGGAGATTTTGTCATTGTCCATTACACAGCACTTTTTTCAGTACTAGGCTGAGTAATACAGGTGCACTGACCTCATCTTACTTTTCCTATCCTCCTTTTCCATTGTTCCTACAGTTTTCTTCTCTTACTTTTAAAAATTCTGTTTTAATGTACGTATAGTAGTGAGATGCCTCAAATACTTTTCAGAATAGGTGAAACACAAATAAGAATGCCCATAAAATATTTTGGAGAATGCTACTTCTTCCCTTTTGAATTCCATACATGTTTCAGATGATTTGTGAATGGTATCATGTGACAGTTCTTAACAGTAGTTTGGAATGTAGCTGTTAAGGAGAAATTTAGGATAAAGTAGTCACACAAGAATAATGTCCAATCACTTCTGCCATGGAGGGAGGAAGAATTTTGAAGCCAAGTGGAATATTATGAGCAGGTGATGTATATTAAAATAATGCAAATAAGCTAATGACCAAGTTAAGAGTAATCATTGGCGCATAGATTTGTCCTATTCTTTTTTCATTGAAGAATCCTGTGCTTATATCTTTTTTACATCAATGATTTTCTTCTGCTTTTATTCTCTGATTCCTTTATTGTTTTAAGATTCATTGCAGTTATAAATTCTGAAAGAAGAAATCTCAAAGTCACAACATAATGAAATCTTAAGCAGAATACTGTGATGAATTATTACAATTATCTTCATTTTATAGGCCAAAGTGCTAATATGCTTTAGAATGCTTTTTATGTATTGTCCCTCATTCCCCAAATTTAACTTTATATAGCTTTCTATAAATGAGATTGTAACATCTCTAACACTCAGTGATCTGAGAACACAGCATCAACGGATGATGATCAAAAAAGAAAATCAATCACCACCAATGCAAAACCCTGGGGGAATCAACCAAAGTGGAAAACTATATATTTTGTGCAGAGGCTTAATAAAGCAAGGGAAAATTATGGCTTTGTGAGCTCTTCCCTGCATTCTGCAAGCATATAGCAGGTCTGTGTAATTTATTTTGGAGGCTACTCTGTAAGCCTATACTGAGACGCAGTGAGTGCTTGCTGTGAAATGGTTCATTAATTCTCCTCCTATTTTGCTGCATTGAAGCAGATGATGATTATTAACCTAGCAACATGGGGAACTAGCCAAGTCACTGTGAGCCCCTGGGATGGGGAAACATTGTTAACTGTGTGTGGGCAATCAGATTTTTCTCTCCATATCATAAAGGTAACATCGTCTTTTCTCTTCCTTTATCCAAGCCCCGTGCTGCAGTGGTGCAGTTCAATGTAGGAATGTTTGTGTCCCACTCTAAGCTCCTTTGCGATTGTATTTTTGAACACAGAGGGTCCCAACTTAACATGGTTTGACTTGTGATTTTTCAACTTTGCAATACTACCCATACAACCATTCTGTTTTTGACTTTTAGTACAGAAGTCAATAAATTACATGAGACATTCAACACTTTACAATAAGATAGGTTTTGTGTGAGATGATTTTGCCAAACTGTTGGCTAATACACGTTTAAAGTGGGCTAGGTTAAGCTGTAATGTTGGGTAGGTGAGGTGTATTGAATGCATTTTCAACTTAGGATAGTCTCAACTTACAATGGATTTATCAGGACATAGCTCCATTGTAGAGGAGGAGGATCTGTATATACAACTTATATACAACTGGGAGGGATTCCCCCCGTCTTGAGGGCAGGCTGGTTTTAAGGACTGCTTGAGGGAGGCAGTGTATTAATGTGGAGTGCACTTGGAGGGCGAGGGGTGCATTAATGTGGAGGGTTAGATGAGTCCCTGAGACAATGTTGAGCAGAGAGTAGAAGCTGCTAGCAACCTGCCTGCTTCGTCTTCTAAGCAAGCCTTGGGAGAAGCAATGGCTTTATGCACAGGTGTCAACCTACCAGCTCAGTTACTGGAGATAGCACTGAGCCCAGGCTGCAGGGTGCAGGACCTGGGGTCTCTCAGCTGCAAATCTGCCGACCAATGTGGGTACACATTTGGCCTGCCCAATATTCAGGGTTGTGTCCAAAGGGTTAGGGTGCCTGCACTGAGGAATGGATGTGAGAGGGGACAGCCCCTGCTTCAGTCACATGGAGGCATTCACCCAATTTGCTGTAATGGTATGGAAGAAAAAAAAAAAAAAAAAAAAGGAGCTGGTGGCTGGTAAGCCTGGGGTTGAGAAATCGCACAGCAGGGCAACGACTACAGAAACGCAGCCAAGGGGCTGGCTGGAGGACAGAGTGGCTTTCCTGGTTTTCTCTTGACCCTGTGAACTTGTCTGGGGCATGGGTGAGTCATGGTGAGTGAGCTCTGGAATTCTTTGATCCATTGGGGAAAGGAAGTGAGATCCCTGTAAAAGAAAGAAAAATGATCTTGTGGGATGAGAAAAAGGCTTCAACCATGTGATGATTTAAACCAAAGAATAAAGGAATTTGACCTCATGTTTAAGCCAAGCTGAGGGATTGAGTTGTGTCTGCTACAGAGGCCATATCTTTATGAAGTGCAGCAAAGCCTTCCACCTCCTTGTGCTCCTCTAATACAGGGGAGTTCTAGGAATGTACTATAACACACTCAAATAACAGGCTATGTCAGAAGAACAGTATTTGTTTAACATGTGCATACATGCAGAATAGGAGTCACGTTCAGGGAAGACTGAAGGCAAAGAAAGTTGGGGTATGGAATACCACATTTGCTGGAAATAGAATTTTATTTCCAAGAGGAAGTTTGGCTGGGGCTTGCCGGCAGGCAGAGTGACAGGCAGTGAGAGGCTGAGTTAACTGCCTAGCAAGTGACCACAAACTCAGCGGCTGAAAACCGCGTAACAGCCCATCCTCATCATTTGCAGATTCCATATTTGTGAATTCGCCCACTGCTGAAATTGATTTGTAACCCCAAAATCAATACCCGAGGTGCTTTCCTGTTCACTGGTGGACGTGCACAGAGCTTGGAAACGAGTCACCCAAGGCGCACATCCCATGAACTGAACGAAGCAACGCTCTGCTTTCTTGCTCCAGCTCGCACGCTGTCAATAATTGTCCTTTTCACAGTCTATTTAGTGCCATGGTTTGTGTTTTTGATGGTGATTTCACTGTTTAAAATGGTCCCAACCACAGCACTGAAGAGCTGTCTGGTGTTCCCAAGCGCGAGAAGGCTGCAGTGTGTACTTCCTGGAGGAAACCCGGGCGTTATAGAAGCTTCACACAGGCATGAGTTGTGGCGCTGTTGGCCGTGAGTTGTTCAATGTTGATGAATCAACAGTATATATTAAACAAGGTGCCCGTAAACAGAAACGCACATAAAACAAGGTTACGTATTGATTGGGTGACCAAAAAATGTTGTGACCAGAGAGTCACAGGAACGTAACCGTGCATTCCCCATAGCAGCAACGGTTCAGTATTTGCTAATCTGGTGTTCACTGTGACTTCACAGAACATAACTACTGTGTATATGAGAACGGACCGTGCACTTATCCTCACGACTTCTGTGGGTCAGGAGTCTGGGCATGGCTGCGTTGGGACCTCAGGTTCTCACAAGGCTGCGGTCAGTTATCAGCCAAGCTGCTTTCCTCTTTCAAGCTCATGTGGTTGTTGGCAGAATTCAGTCCCTTGTGGCTCTACACCGAGTCCTGTTTTCTAGCTGGCTGTAGCTGCAGCTGTTCTCAGCACCTAGATGCTGCCCGCATTTCCTTGCCTTGTGGTGGTCATGCAGGATGGCAGCTTCCTTCTTCAAGTCATCTCGCTCCTGGCAGCCGTGGGAATATCTCCTACAACCCCCAACCTTTTTGGCACCAGGGACTGGTTTCATGGAAGATGATTTTTTCATGGACCAGGGGTAGCGGGGGCAGTCTCAGGATGATTCAGGCACGTTACATTTATTATGCACGTTCTATTATTACGTTGTAATATATAAGGAAATAATTCTGCAACTCACCATAATCTAGAATCAGTGGGAGCCCTGGGCTTGCTTTCCTGCAACTAGATGGTTCTGTCTGGGGGTGATGGGAGACAGTGACAGATCATCAGGCATTAGATTGTCATAAGGAGCAGACAACCTAGATCTCTAGCATGTGCAGTTCCCGATAGGGCTTGTGCTCCTGTGAGAATCTAATGCTGCTGCTAATCTGACAGGAAGTGGAGCTCAGGCGGTAATGTGAGCAATGGGGAGTGGTTACAAATACAGGTGAAGCTTCAGTCACTCACCTGCCACTCACCTCCTGCTGTGCAGCCTGGTTTCTAGCTGGCACCTGTCCATGGTCCCATGGTTGGGGACCCCTGTCCTACAGCATAACACAACCAGGTGGGTTACTTTCTACCACCTTGCATGTAACATGACCTTCTCCAGGGAGGGGCATCCTATCACCTCTGACATACTCTATTGGCTAGAATCAAGTCTCAGGTTCCACTCAAGTGGAAAGGTCACACAAGACATGGCTCACAGGGGGAATCACATTAAGATGCACCTGCTGTAGAGACTGACCCCAAATCTCCAGAGGACTCCGTGCAAACACAGGAAAGAGATGTCACTGATTACTCAGGAAAAAGCTAAAAATTTGGAAATTCATGTCAAGAGAGGATGGGTCATCAAGGCTGTGTCTTGGTGTAGAAAGGATGCTGTGTGTCAGGCCTCCTGGGTCCTTGTCCCAGCTCTGTTAGTACCTGGGAGCATATCACAGGGCCTCAATCTTGTCAGCTCTGCATAGTGGGCTGTGTGTTTAGAGACCCATGGATAAGTGCAATGCAGACATTTCTAAATGAATAAAGTGATGGACTCAAAGCATCCCTGGTAGTCCACAGATCACTCAAATTTTGGAGCAAGTGCCCAGGGAGGTCCTGCATCTTCCTATTTTCCTTTTCTGGAGAATTCTTCAGAGGGCTCCCATTTCATGATGCAAGTTTTAATGGAATGAAAATGGAAATGCCCAGAATTTTAGAAATAATTACATTTGCTGTTAGCCAGGTCTAGAATTTGCCAGAAATCCCCATTACCCACACTAAGCACATCCACAATGCCCACATCCCTAACTGACAGGCCCATGCCGGGATTCTCAGCAATATCTGTCCTGCTCTGGGCTCTCTGGTTCAGTAAGAATTGGGGTGAAGGCTGTGCATGAGGTACCCAGAAGTGGTTACATTATGGGCATACATGTTATCAGAGGTAACGCCATAGTTATTTACATAATATCTCTAACACTCCAAACAGAGCTATTGAGGCAGCTGTAGGCTACCCGTGCTCTTCCTGGATCTAGGAATACAGAAAGGACGGGGTTTTCTGGTGCCTCCAAAGTGCATGTGTGGCCTAATTAAGCTCCCTTTGGGAGGAATACACATCAACAGCGCCTTTCTCTTTAAGAATTGTTTTGAGACTACAGTCCTTTTGTTTAAGAACAGCTTCATTTCCCTTTTATTTGGAGTTCAAAAGCTATTAGCCATCTGAATTCCTGCCTCTTCCCTGGGCATTCAGGGGCAGACTGCAGATGGCCGAACAAAGACCCAGGCCGGATTTTCCGGGCCCTCCTCTCATATAGCATCTTACACTAACATTTGCTTTTTCAAAGCCATCTTTTCCCAACAAAGGCTTCTTTCTATAGATTACTCCTAATAAGCCTCCCCTGCCTTCAAGGTTACTTGCTTCTAGCCCTTTACAGAAACATATCCCAAAGTTCTCAATTCAGCAGGAGGCAGCCTGGACGATAGGCGTTCTGCCAGCCTCAGCCCTGACTGGTCAAATCAGGTTCTTTCTTTCAGATTCAATGTTATTTCAGTGTAAAACAAAGAGGCTGAATTAGATGATCTCCAGGTTCCTTTTTTCTACTCTGAAATGCTAACTCGAGGTATGGAAATGTGGAATAACTGCTATACCCAGCTCCCAGCACTCCCAGGGAGGAGCAGAAGTGTCTACTTGACATTCAGATTCCTGGGCCCCAGCCCAGACCAACTGGATTAGAATCTTGGGAAGTACAGTCTGGGAATTTATATTTATAGCAAGCCCCCCTAGGTGTTTCAGATATACAGATTTAGAAGCAACTGGGTGGCATTTGCTTAGAGCAGCATGTTTCTGCTTGCAAGAATAAGCAGTCCATTTAGAACAGCGGGAGAACACCTGCTCATGCTGCTGGTTAAACAGGCTCTGTCTTTTCTTTGGGAGACAGGTGTGCGGTGTTTGGCTCAGGAAGAAAACACAGCAAACAGCTATGGGAAACAATGATATCTCACACAAGCAACTGTTTGCCTTCCCTTCCCCTTAGCTTTTATACCAGCTTCAACCTCAGTGGTGAGCAAATATAAGTTTAGAAAGTGCTGAGGCACTACAATTATGGCAATGCGAAAAGCACTTGTCCTTCTGCATTTTGAAAACTCCATCCTTTTTGCCAGTCTCCCTGAAGGAGATTGGGCCTCGCTGTTATTTACTCTTATTTTATTTGGGGACTGAAAGGTGTTTTCCTAGTCATTTACCTAGCTTTTTACTCATGAGTACACACATCAAAACTTTATCAGGGAAGTAATAGGTGTCATTTGTCCCTGTTTTGAGGACTGATAGAGGCACAGTGATCATTCTACCACAAGATATTGAAGGAAGGCAATCTCTGCTTCATTGTCCTGAAACCAGTTCCAGCTGCAGGCCTGCTGGCTTTTACCTGCCTAGATTAATGAACGGAACCTCTGGTTACTGGCTCGCTTTATTGTAGAGGAAATATGAATAATGAGAGGGTTCGCCCACTCCTGGCCCTGTGATGAAACAGCAAGTGGTCAGGGCTGGGAGGCTGTAGAAAGAAGGGACTGTGCTGCTCTCATCTCTGAAATTGTCCAGAATCTGCCCCGTCATCCAGGAGGATTCTGGTGTTCGTAGCAGCGCACACTGAGACCTCACCATGGGTCATGTTGTATCCTAATAACTCGGGTGTTATTCTGAGGTCATTCTATTGAGACAGGAATAATATAGTGTGTTCACATGAGCATAGAGCATTTTGGGCAGTAGTTTCACATGGCTAGAGCCTACGGGCAAATAAGACCCTGAAAAGCCAGAGTGTGGACTAAGCTGGGTAAGAGCGACAGGAGCCAGCGTGGTGCTGGATTTGACCTCGGTTTCTCCTAGGACGTCATTACGCACTCATTAACATACTAAACCACACACCCACCAATACCATGACGGTTCCAAGAACACCCGTGTTTGGTGTAAAAATGCTGGCACCACAGTTCCAAGAAATCTTCACCTTTTTCCAAGAACTTTCATGAATATTCCACCCCTTGATTAAAGAAACCCATAAAGGTGGCAGTCTCAAACTCCATTTGCTTAATTCTGAAGTGCGCCCACACTTCCCTTTTTAGAGTGCGTACTTTTCTCTTTGTGATAAATCTCCATACTTGCACTATTTTCTGACTCATTCTTGAATTCCTTCTCGTGATGATGTCAGGAGCCTGGGCACCGGCTGGGGGGGGGTCAAGGCTTCACGGGCGTTCAGGGATCTCCCCCAGCCCACTGGTATCTGCATCTCCCAGGGAACAACTGAGCAATATTCTCGGTGCATCCTCCCTGATACGTGGGGGCGTGAATGATGCCTCCTGTGATGCGACATGTTTGATTTGCTCCCTAGCAGTGTTTAGCTGTTGGTTTTTCTTTTTTTTAGAATTTTTGTCCTTATGAGGAATGCTAACAATGATGATGAGTGAACAGAAAGCGATTTCGTCATCTGGATTAGATGAGCTCAATGACAGGAAAAGCTCCTGTAAAGCTTCCCGAAAGGAGTCTTATGTTTTTGGAAAGTGAGCTTGGAATATATTCTGGCCGCGTCTTAATGAAATCCTTTCTTCCACATTGCTTTTTATGACAAAAATCTTAGAGCTTCCAGAAGGCAGTGCCCAGCACAGCTTTAGAGCGGAGTCTTCGGGAGAGCTCTCCCCTCCTCCTGCTTAAAAAGTTGACAGTGAGGTAGGCTCAGTGTTTTGCCACTCTGGGCTTTGACAGAGCATTGTCCTCTGAGACAAGGGATCTAGGTTGGTATTTGTGGGGAAGGAGATGAGATTATGAGATAATATTGGGTCAGTGGCCCAGAAAGACCCTAATTTCAACCTTATTGCCTTTTCTCCCCATAAGGTCTCTGAGAGAGGTGTATGGCCAGAGGACAATTTCAGGGGATCATCATATCACTGTTGAAGCTCCAGTCCCATGCACAAAGTTCCAGTATAATCTCTGGAGCTCAGAAGGGTTGGAGCACATGATGAACCAACTTTGATCCTAACGATGAAGTCATAGAGGCCATTTCATCCGGAGGCCAACAAAAACTGGTCCTGGGTGTCTATCTCAGGACACCCAAATGCCAGGAAAGTTCTCACATGAACCTCTAACCTCAGCCACATGAGGAGAAGACAAAGGGAGCTTAGAACAGCCCAGGAGAGAGACAGAGAGTCTGGGAATCCAGCCAAGCTACTAAAAGGAAAGCCTCTTAAGGAGAGAGACTCCATATCCTCTGCTTGACCTTTAACTTGCTGACTTTGGGGCTGTGGTCCAGGAGATGGGTTTGTTCATTTCACCTACCTCTTTGTGTGCCAACTGTGTGGTGGGGGTGGGATGCTGACAGAGAGAAGAGGGAAGAGAGGCTCGAGCCAACCATCCCTTCCTCCTGATTCTTTCTGAGAGTCCAGTGGACTTCATACCCGGGTAGGGGGATCAGCAGGAATGTTGCTCTCCCTGCAGTGCTTGGGTGTGGAGTTGAATAATGTTTCAGGGGAGATCTGTCTACCTCTTTATGGGACAGCCTCTCCAGTCCTTACCAACACACCTCACATCCATAAAGGATCAGTGAGTGCCTCTTGACGGTTCTGAAGAAAGCTTTCAAATTGGCCATGCCTGCCGGTATGACTGCCTGATGAAGAGTCCCCTCTGTCCCAGCACCCTCACAGCATCTCACAGGGATGAATGTGACTCTTCCAGGGAGAGTCACTCTGGGTGACCCCCAGCACATGGCAGCACAAGTTAAATGGTGCAATTCCTCACAGTAAAAATGATACAGACTTGCTACTATTTTATAACGCCTGCCCCATTATCCCCTGTAAAATGTCATCACATAGATGTAAAGCATTTCACTCTGTAACCTTCACGTTTCCTATGACATGACTGGAACTGGCACATTTCCTTGAGAGCCTCAAAATCTAAGCGATTCCAATATCAAATCTTTCCTACATCTCACTTCCCTAAAGATCCAGAATACACAAGAAAATCACAGCAGTGGCTCCATGTCTACAAGATTCAACCCAAAGTCACATTTCCATTTTGTTACTTAACAGAATGCATCTAAACGGCATGAATCCTGAGACAGTACGATGGCTGTCTTCTCATGAGCTGGTTCCAGCCTTGGGAACCACCGCTGGGCTCTCTCTTGAAATGTCCTACTCTTTAGCACAGGGTCAGCAAACTTTTCCTGTGAAGGATCAGACAGTAAATGTTTAGGCTTTGTTGGTCACAGGGTCTCTGTCATGGCTACTCATCTCTGCCATTGTGAGAAGGCAGCTGGGTGTGGCTGTGTGCCAATAAAACTTTATTTACAAAAAGAGGCAGACAACCAGATTCAACTGTGGTTCGCCAGTCTCTACTTTAGCACACAGAGGTCAGGCCTAGGGGCTGAGACCCTCTTGTGTGGTCTGCTCAGGCCACATCCCCTTCCCTAGGGGTGGCACTCCCCTTGTGAATAAGGCCTTCGTGTTTGGCCTGGATTGAGCCAGGGAAGGCCTATCCCAAGCCTGGCCAAGTGGGTTTTGTTCTCTAGGAATATTTTGAAATGCACATGGAAAAGAGCCTATTGCTCTTTGGTGGTGGAAGCCAGGAGGTATGAGTCCCAGGCACTGCTGAGGACACTCACCTTGCGGTGAGGGAAGGGAGCTGATACTCAGAGCACAGTGAAGATTGGAGGGGAAGCAGAGACCCTGTGGGCAGGCCAGTGTCTGGATACGCTGGTTCCTGATGCCCATCTTTATCTCATTATATGCGACAACTCAATTTCCTTCTCATGAGCGCCCCCTTTCGCTCCTACTAGTATGAGCTGAATTTCTGTTTCTTGTAACCAAAGGGATCTTCATGGATCCTCCAAGGTCATATTCTGTAAGACCCAAATATAATATTTCGAATAATTAAAACCAGTGCTCCTAGTTACATGTCTGGTGGTCAGTCTTGCTTCTTTATAAATACCTGGTTCCTAAAGAAGTCAGTTGGGTGCCCACTACATTGATTACAAGAACATAATTCCCATCAGAGATGGTAGAGGATTCGTCAGTACCAATTTCAGACAATGAATGTAGCAGCCATAGTTTTTTCTGCTCTAAACCAAAACCTACCTAGTGATTATCCCTCAGGCTTAGGGGTTTTGGAGCTCAAAGACCCAGCTGGGGTTGGGGAAGCCCATCACCCGCTTCACTTTCACTGCTGCAGTCCTGACTGGTGACTCACAGGACAGTGGGCCATGCACATCAGATGGGCAGGCTGGGCTTGGGCAGGGCAGGAGTGAAAGGCTGTGCAGTTTCTACAGTCTTCAGCCCTCCAGTTTTGGTACAAGTGACGTCACCAGCCTTCCACAGAGCTTTACTGTTTGTGCTGGGAGGCAGGGGCAGAGCCCGATAGGCAGTGAGCCCACACCAGGTGCCAGGCATTCGTATCTTTCTCACATGTGTTTGGTTATCAGAGCTCTGCGAGGGGCAGGGAGGAAACTGACACTTCAGCATCTACCCTCAACCTTCAAGATAACATCAGAAGCACCAGCCTCTGCCAAGTTTTCACCTGAGGCTTCTCAGGTCCCCAGACAAGGGGCATAGAGGGAAGGCCATGCATCCTAAAAGGCCAAGTTGATGTGAGCTCGTGGAGTTAGGGCAGAGACAGTGCAGGTGTGTGAATTCTGAACGCAGGCCTCATCATGTCAAACCCCTGCTTTCAACGTCTTAGTGGCAGAATCTCCTTTTAAAGGTAATGTTATAAGAAAACTCAGTACGTAGCAGCCTATGGCAGAGAGGCTGGAGCTGAGCTCGGGGTGCCTGGACCCTGCCTGCTGAGGACTTCCCTCTGGGCAGCAGGTCTGTTGGGGGCTTAGCAGGGTCAAGTCTAAAATCCTCGGATACCCATAAAATATATGATATTAATAAGAAACAAGTACAGGCTACCTACTTTGCCTAATGTACACTGGAAGCAAAACTTGTTTAACCTTCAAGAAGTGATTGCACCATTGCAACCTGAAGGAGCCCTTAACTTGACAGGCTCCTAATTGGAAAGGGTACTGAGTTGGATGGGATTCCCACTGCCTCCCCACACCCTGTACCCTCCGCATCTGTTGGCCAGTCCTCAGAGCTAGGATCCCATGGCAACCCTCCCCCCTCACCTTTGCAGAATATGACCTGGAGGATCCATGAAGATCCCTTTGGTTACAAGAAACAGAAATTCACGTCATGCTAGTTGGAGCAAAAAGGGGTGACCATGAGAAGGAAATTGAGTTGTCTTATATAATGAGATAAAGATGGGCATCAGGAACACCTGTAAACAGGCACAGGCCTGCCCGCAGGGTCTCTGCTTCCCTTCCAATCTCCACTGTGCTCTGAGTATCAGCTCCCTTCCCTCTCTGCAAGGTGAGTGTCCTCAGCAGTGCCTGGGACTCATACCTCCTGGCTTCCAACACCAAAGAGCAATGGGCTCTTTTCCATCTGTGTTTCAAAACATTCCTGGAGAACAAAACCTGGCCAGTCTTAGGACAGGCCATCCCTGGCTCAGTCAAGGCCAAGCATGAAGGCCTTATTCACAAGGGGAGAGCCACCCCTAGGGAAGGGGATGTGGTCTGGGCAGACCACACAAGAGGGACTCAGCCCTAGGCCTGACCTTTATGTGCATTCAATACATAGTGGGGATGGTGATTCAGAAAAAGATGAATGAGACAAAAACAATTTCCTTCAAGGACTTTATCATCTTATAAGGGAGTTAAGACATAGCCCAACTCATGGCACAGAAGAGTATTTATATTTTGCAAAATAGCACAGACTCAAAGGGAAGTATAATGGTGAAGTTCCCATGTGGGTACTGGGAACTTTTCAGAAGAGCCTGACATGAGGCTTACCCGTAAGTTCCCATAGGGAGGGGCAGCTTGACTACAGGTGCCAGAAAGAGGTGGTGTCCCATGTGGAATGCACAAGATACCCAGTGGTGCCCATAGAGAAACACACATTCATCTTCTTAAAAGCATCTACACCCAAGAGGCTGAGGGTCCTGCTGTCTCCTGGAATCAAGCCAGCACCTCCCATATTCAGCTTATGGTCACTGTCCCCTGTTCCTTGTTCTGTCTGGCAAATTCCTGAGGTTAGCTCCTGTTTTTCTGGCTTGCCTCTTGGTGGCTTCCATTGGGATATTGCCTCCCTGCCCCTTGGATTGGGTCCAAGGTGTGCTCCTGGGTTTTCTGGTACACAATGTCCCCCATTTTGGGTCTTGCTAATCCATGCTCAGCAGTATTCCTGGAATGGGTATGATTTTTATGTAGGGAGCGGGTGGAAGCTATGGTTGTTCTTCCTGGGTATGAATTTGTGGCCCACTTGTAGTGACAGAGGAAGCTCACTGGAAGTCCACCAGTAGTGACGTGGGACTGTCTATTTACATTCGTAAGATAAGGGCAGCTGTGTGGGAAAGGATGACAGAGGAAGACAGTGAATGGATTAATTCATAGCCTTCCTATGTTTCTCTTGCTGCAGAGCCAGTTAACCTTTGTACAATCTCATGGGCCAACTTTGGCTTAAGTATCAAAGCAAGGCAGCCTCAGCTTACAGAAGCAGAGAAGGAAAAATAAAATCTAATAGAAAAAATAACATTGAACTGATAGTCATTTGAATTGTAATTTGCCATCATCGCATTTCCCTTTACTTTGAAATACATTTTCCATGAATTTTTGTGTGTAGATGAAATTCTGTGTTCATTGAATTCAATTTCCTTCCATATTACAAAGTCTGCGGCTACCTGTGGAAAACTCAGGAAGAGCAATTTTGGTTTGAAGTTATCTCCTTTTGTAAACATTTTCTAAAATGATGTATTTTGCATATACATGATCTGGACAATTTTGGTAGCTTCTCTGCTCCTCCAAAAATCAGTTTAGCTTTGCTCACACTCATGATTGCATAGTCTGAAGTTCCCTTCCTGCCCAGTGATACCTGTAAATTCTTTTTTTTTTCCATTTATTTATTTTATTGCATTTTAGGTTTTGGGGTACATGTGAAGAACAAGCAAGATAGTTGCATAGGTACACACGTGGCAGTGTGATTTGCTGCCTTCTTCTCCCTTTCTGTTCCATCATCCTGGGCCAAATACTAGATTTTTTACTAGGCAGAAGCCCATTCCCCAAAAGCATGTTTGGAACTTGAATTTCTTTGATAGAGGGACCTTGCATCAGGAACTTCTTTCCTTGCTTGGCATGAAAGGTTCTTGTTAGCTGTGCATTCTGCTAACTGGAGAGTTTCAACTTGTAACCCCATGTGAAGATGCCTAATCCTTCTTTTTCAGAAGGCACTCCAATACCTAGTAATGCAATGTCAGTAGGCATTTTTTCTGCCAGTGTTCAAGTATAAATGCAGAATAATGGAGAGATATTTAAAGATCTTCTAAAGATAAAACTAGGACCTGAGACCTAGAAAGGAATTTGGAGTCAGCATTTCTATTAGTTCTTACAACACAGGTTTGAATGGAATTGTCTAAGGAAGAGTTTCCAAATTACATGTTTTAGGCTTCAACTCAAAAGCTGGTTTGGGATAGGACCTTGATGACTCAATTTTTCAAAACCTTGTGGGTGATTTGTTTTTTTGCATACTCTTAGTTGTGAATCACTGAAAGGTTAAACATTCCTCACTCTGCAGGTGAATAAATCGGATAACTAAGAAATTAAATGACTTCGCTGATGTTGTCCTAATGGATATGGTGAATTGCTGCTTGCTGGAGGCCCTATCAGATGGTAAATACCATGAGGCAGGAATGGACTGTGCAGCTTCCATTCCTACTTTCAGCAATGTGTAGCTCACTGCAGGTGCACAGTAACCCGGAGTAGAGTGGCGGTCACGCTGCCGGCCTCTGGCTGAACCTAGCTCAGAATCTTGGGAAGGGTGGGGACCAAGGGGAAGATCATCTGTGTTCAGGGTTCCTTGCTTCAGGACCCAGGTGTGCCATTTCCCAGCTATGTGAGTTTGAACAAGAAGGTTCAGTGTTTAGCTTTCTATTTCTTGTTTCTAACAACAGAGTTCTTGAGAGGATGAAATCACACAATCACTTCAAAATGGGTAGGGAAGTGCTAGATGCATTATACAGACTTAGTGAAAGCTGTTTTCCTTTTTGTTATAATCCAGTGCTTTTTTGGCTAATACGTTTTGCCTATAAAATTTTTACATCCCCTTCCAATAAACATTTGAAGACTCTATTGAGATGTCATCAGGGCAGTATGAATACTCTAACCGATGTCTGGAATTTCTTATTACTTAGGATACAGATGATGCTTTTCAATTCATGAGCCAATTTCTCATCCTATCTCATTCTAGTTCCCTTCATTACTTCAAAGAATTTCCCCCTGAATTGCCAACATGAGAACCTGACCCATTTATTTTTCCATTTGCTGTCTGAAGAGCACATCACACTCCAATTTTCTCTGCCTTCATGGTTATGACGTTTTTTCCTACCATCTTAATCACTATCAGCCTTTGCTGTCATGCAGTGTGAAACACTGGACAATTATAAATACCTGTGTATACACATTGGAAAATGCTGATTTCTGCAACATCGGGGCTCGTTTGCAAGATTTCTGATGACTTTTACCTCTCAGGAATTAAAATGCAACATTGCAAAACGGTACTGTTGGACTCTGCCTAAGGTTTGTTGACCAAAGGACAATAACGAAAATGGCTTTGCTCCCTGGTGAAGTGGAGTATTCCCCTTTGGCCAAGACCTCCTTAGAATTCTGAACTAAAGTAAAGGGGTAAGACCTGCTTGACCTGCAGGATCACCAGCAGTTTTATTGACCCCACGGTGTCTTCAATAGCAGGAAAGCAGACTGTCCCATACAAAATATGACTTGGAGAAGGAGACCTATGCTCAAGATTTCATAAGTAAGCCATTACCCATTTATCAAAATAACTTCTCCTGTCTTCTCCTATTTCTTCCCCCCTCTGTTCAGGTCACAACCTAAATCCTATAATGAACAGACTAAAAGGAAGAGGGTTTGGTTATTGGTGTCTTCTTCCGGAAGATCCATGATACACTTTGAAATTGGATCCTAACGTGCCTAGGTTTTCCCTCCTGAATTTCAATAGCGCACATTGTCAAAACACCAAGAATTCTAAAAACAAATTTTTTAGATTCTCCTTTTTTGGGGGTGGGGGGAATGGGGCTACCATGAGAATAAATGTTGCTGAGTCATTATCAGGGGACCCGCTTCTGAGATCCAGGGTACACATGGCAAGTGCACATTCTTTCCATTTTCACATGGCTTCCTAATAAAGTGGATGTGACGCTGTTCAGGGCCCTGTGACAGCCTTTCCCTCACCTGTCACTCTGACACCAGCCTTCCATGGCTAGAATTCCAAAAGTCAAGAACAAAACCTTTATACAATAATTAAACAGTAACAGGGTAAAATAACTGGTAAAGAGAAAATAAAGCAATAGAGGGACTGATGGGAAGCTAGAATGAAAACAGACAGAACTGGGAAAAAGAGAGGTGAATAGAAAAATAAAACCGAACGCAAAAGTAAAGCATTTATTTTAAAGATAAGAAGGCTGCAATCAAACTGCCAAAATAGTAAGATAAAGATAAAATTAAAACATCATGAACTAATTGAGAAAACAAAAAACCACTTCAAACAGATAAATATAAACCAAATAAAATGCTAAGACCAGGAACTTAAAGAGCAGACTGAGTAAAAATAAACAAACGGAAGTAAAACTTTACAAAATAAAAAGACAAAGATAAAGAAATGGGCTGGGCATGGTGGCTCATGCCTGTAATCCCAGCACTTTTGGAAGCTAAGGCAGGAGTATCGCTCAGGAGTGTGAGATCAGCCTGGCAACACAGTGAGACCTTATCTCTACAAAAAATTAATTAGCCCACTACAGGTGGCGGTGCACACCTGTAGTCCCAGATATTTGGGAAACTGAGGCAGGAGGATCACTTGAGCCCAGGAGGTAGAGGCTGAAGTGAGCCATTTTTGTGCCACAGTGCTGCAGCCTAGGCAGCACAGTGAGACCCTGCCTTTCAAACAAAAGGAAGGAAGGAAGGGAGGAAAGAAGGGGAAAGAAAGGAAGGAAGAGAGAAAAAGAAAGAAGAAGAAAAGAGAGAGAGGAAGGAAAGGAAGGAAGGGAGAAAGAAAACAAAGAGAAAGAAAAGAAAGGAAGAAAGAGAAAGAAGAGAGAAAGAAAAAGAAGAAAAGAGAAAGAAAAAGAGAGGAGTTAAAAAGAAAGACAAGAAAGGAAAGAAAAGAAGGAAGACAGAGAAGGAAGGAAGGAAGGAAGGAAGGAAGGAAGGAAGGAAGGAAGGAAGGAAGGAATCCGTCTATCTATCTCTGGCTTCCCATGGCCTTTGAATCCCTCCATAGGCAGGCTGATGCTAAGCCCTACAAAGAGCTTGGAGCTCTCTTTTGTGTCCGGGCATCCGCATGATCGGCCACTCCAAAATAGAGAACAGACAGGGTTTGAGTTTTTAAAAATCTTATAGTTAAAAAGGAGTCAAATTTTGACTTAGTACCTAAACAGACAACCCCCTAAACTCTGAGAGTAAAAATAAAAAGTCCATTTGTAGAGGATGTGCAAAGATATGCCCAGACCCACGGCGTTAGCCAGTCTAGAGCAAAATCTGTCCATGAGAAAAAAGGGCGTCCTGTGGGCACTTAGGAAAATCGTTCTGAGCAGTGTCACTCAGACGGGGCAAGTCCACTTACTGTGGTGGGAACGTGGAACAGCTGTCCTTTTTCCTGTCATCACAACCATCCTTTCCCTTGAAGCCTGCTAGTTGGAGAGCTTCCCAGCTGCAGCTCATCTTTCATCCAAAGCACTACCTACAGCACTGTTCCCAGGACCAGAATTTTCTCTAGGACCCTCCACAGCCTTCCCTGCTGATTCGGAGTCCTCCAGCAGCCAAGTCCTGAAGATGCTCATGGAGCTCCTTCCCTTGACTGTGGTGGGAAGGGCTGATGCCGTGACCTTGGTCTGAGTGCTGTGTGAGTTGACCTTGGGTAGGGCTTGCTGTTGGCCCTGCCCTGACTTCATGGAGAAGCACCTCTGTTTCTGCCCCTCTGCTCAAGGTGTGCCATGGTAGCCCCAGGCTCCAAGCTCTCCCCCAAAATGGGCTCCTCAGGACTTGGCTGAGTAGCTTCCTGTGAACGCAGGACCCCTGCCCCTTTCCCACACCTCCAGGCTTTCCCAGGAGATGCTGTGAGGACTCATGGGGGTCCATTTGGTGTTCTTTGAGAGACACGGGTGTGCCGAGGCTTTCACCTTCTTCTTGAGGTACATTCATTGGGACATCCACACCCTATTGGAGTGGAAGTTTTTCTTTTTCAGGAATCTTCAAAGAAGAGGCTGGCTTTCTTGTCTGTATTTACATAGGTCATCAAACTTTGGGATCAAATGCCGAGACCTCTCTGCCAACATCATAGTTACTCTCTGGTGGTACTCAGGTGGTCTGGTAAGCAAATGGCCAGGAGAAAGGTCCCTTCACCCCAGACACCACACAGAGTTGATACAGTGTTCTCCTGCCCTTCACCAGAGCAACTAGAGAGACAGTGATGGCTATGGATTCGTGAAGCCCTCCCTCCGTGAAAGGCCTCCTTGCTCTCCATCTTGTTCTTTTTTGGATAGAAGTAGGAGATGGGTGGGAGGTGGCGGGAAGGAGGGAACAGGGAACTGCAGCACTGCTGCAGCCCTGCTGAAATGGCAGCAGCTTGGTAATGGCGGCCACCATAGCATTTATTCCTGGGAATGGGAGGCAAGGTCGCCCTGGGAAACAGGAAGGGCTTCTCTTGGCCCTTTGACCTCCAAGGTATAAAAACAAATGCTGGCTGTGTCTCTTGAACTGTCCATAAGGGGAGTTCCCTGACCACAGATGTGACCTGCAGATACCTGTGGCAGATGAATCCCTGTAGGTGAGAAAGTGGTATCAACTGCCATAGCTCAGCAACATTAAGCTTCTAGTTTCAGGGTTGGCAAACTGCAGCTCATGGGTTAAGTTTCATTTGCTGCTGTTAAGAATAATGAGTTCCTCTTCAAAAGGTTTAATTGTGTAATGTTCTTAACCTTTGTTCAAAAGCCCAACTTCCTTGTCCTTTCTTGTTTCCAGCCTGCAAGCCACCCTCCCACTCTAGTTGTGCCCTGACATACCCGGACATGTCCAGACATGCCTTGTACTATAACGGGCAAACCACTCCCACCCACTCCGTCCCTTATAAATGGTGTGCTTACCGTGTTCAGAAACGTTTAAGTTTCAGCCAATCAGGATCAGCTTAGATTGTGTGTCCAACCCTAGCCAATAGTGGAAGGACACGGGGGATAAAAAAATCCCCTTCTCTCCTTTGTTTGGTGTGCTTTTGTGGTCATGACTAATGCAGGCAGCACCCTTCTGCAGAAGTAAATTGCCTTGCTTAGAAAACTTTTTGCCTGAGTGCTAGTTCTTCTTTGTGGCACCGAGCATTTGTTTCCCATAGCTGCTTATTTTTGTAAATAAAGCTTTACGGAACGCAGCCACGTCCATTCGTTGATGTCGTGTAGATTGCTACTTTTGTGCTACCATGTCTTAAATAGTTGCAACAGAGATTGTGTGACCTACAAAGCCTCAAATAGTTACTGTCTGGCTCTTTATAGGGAAAGGTTGTTGTGCCCTGCTCTAGATCATCCAATCTTGGGGTCTTTGTTAAGAGTAAAGGAAGTTTATTTGGGGAATTATTCCAGGAAGGAAAGGTGAGGAAATGGAAAAATGAAACAGGAAAGGAAAGAAAACCACTAGAGAGTGGATGACGGTGTGGGCAGCTGGGAGTCAGTCCTGCTGGGGAGCTTTCAAGAGACCATGTGGAAGTGTTGGGGCATAATGGCCCTACCATATGGAGAGGCTAGGGCATTTATCCCCCAACCTCTTCCCCACTGGTTGACGCCACCTCTTCCCCTCACCAACACTACACTGCTGGGTTGTGCCTGTAAGAAGGGGCTCAAGCTCCACAGGCAGAGAAGGGGGCGAGGAGCAGCCCCTCACTGCACAAATCTCTGGCTCAGAAGGTTGGCCTTCTCCTGGTAACTCCAGTGCCCCACATGTGTGTCTCAAATTCAACATGGTCCAATGTCTCCATGCTTTGCAGGTTGAAGGACATTAATACTTGATTCTTATGTGCACTGCTTTCCAGGGCCCCTCTGAACTTGCTCTCTCATTCTTGGCCCTGCCCAGGTCCTCACACAAGCTGAGCCCCTTCTCAGGCAGGGACATTTGTGCATGCAGTTCCTCCTTCCTCATAATTTCCTTTCTTCTTTACCACTCCTTCCATGGCCAAATTCTTCTTGCCAGCCTATCCCTCTTCTGTGAGCATTTCCTCTGAGCATCTTACCTGAGGCAGCATCACCTTCCCTCTGCAGTGTCTCTATCCCACCCCTGGGTAATTTCCTTTGTAGTGCTTATTAGGAATAATCTCTTGCTCATTTGTTAAATAGATTGTAACCTGCCTTCTCTGGCTAGAATGCAAGCTCCACAGAGCAGGGACCTAAAGATATGTTGCTTACTGGTGGGGATCAGGCTTCTGTTGTACCTGTCACCCAAATAGTGAACATTGTACTCAGGTAACTTTTCAGCCATTGGCCCCCTCCCACTCATCCCGTTTTGGAGTGCCCAGGGTTTGTTATTTCCATCTTTATGTCCATATGTACCCATTATTTAGCTCCCACTTATAAGTGAGAACATGTGCAATTTGATTTTCTGTTTCTAAGTACACTTAGGATAATAATCTCAAGCTCCATCCATGTTGCTGCAAAGGACATGATTTCATTATTTTTTATGACTCCTCAATGTCTTATTTCAGTCTCCAAAATTTTTTATGTTATTTATAGTGATATAAATTATGTGGTTTAAATTATGTGATATAAATTATGCAATGACTCACACCTATGATCCCAGCACTTTGGGAGGCTGATGTGGGTGGATCGCCTGAGGTCAGGAGTTTGAGACCAGCTTGGCCAACACGATGAAACCCCATGTCTACTCAAAAGACAAAAAATTAGCCAGGCATGGTGGTACACACCTGTAATCCTAGCCACTTGGGAGGCTGAGGCAGGAGAATTACTTGAACCCAGGAAGCAGAGGTTACAGTGAGCCAAGATCATGCCATTGCACTCCAGTTTGGGCAACAAGAGCGAAACTCCATCTCAAAAAAATAAAAATAAAATAAATATGTGGTTTTATCATGTTTTTATCATCTATCTCACTCAAAAATATATACAATTCTTTGGTCCCAACTACTCGGGAGGCTGAGGTGGGAGGATCATTTGAGCCCAGGAGTTCAATACCAGTCTGGGCAACATAGTGAGACCTTGTCTTTGAAAAATAAGTAATACAGGCCGGGCGCGGTGGCTCAAGCCTGTAATCCCAGCACTTTGGGAGGCCGAGGCGGGTGGATCACGAGGTCAAGAGATCGAGACCATCCTGGTCAACATGGTGAAACGCCGTCTTTACTAAAAATACAAAAAATTAGCTGGGCATGGTGGCGCGTGCCTGTAATCCCAGCTACTCAGGAGGCTGAGGCAGGAGAATTGCCTGAACCCAGGAGACGGAGGTTGCGGTGANAAATACAAAATTAGGCAGGCGTGCCGGTGGATGCCTGTCGTCCCAGCTAATTTGGAGGCTGAGGCAGGAGAATCGCTTGAACCTGGAGGCGGAGGCTGCAGTGAGCTGAGATCTCGCCACTGCCCTCCAGCCTGGGGGACAGAGCGAGACTCCATCTCAAAAAATAAAAATAAATAAAAATTAAAATACAAAAATTAGAAAAAAAAAAAAAAAAAAGATTCATGTTTATTAAAACATTGCCTTGTACTTGGTAGCTGCCTGGAAGATATTTGCTAAGTGAAGAAATGGTTGTGAGTCTTTGAGCAGGGCTCAAAAACAGATGAGACAATGGTTTTCCAGCAAGAAGATATGGATATGAAGAGAATCTTTGTGAGGGGTGTGCATGTGTGTGAGTGGATAGGAGGGGAGAAGGCTCTTCCCAGCCACCTGCTCCTTGAGCCCCTCTGTCTTCGTCAGGAGTCTAGGCTCACGGCTGCTGCAGCTTAGGCATGCATAGAGAATGAACACATGTATTCTGCTCCAGGTCCAATTCTGTTGGACATGTTTTTATGAAAAGGCGTGATTGGCAATGGTAGAAAGATTGGAAATATTTGCAATCTACTTTTAGGATAAAGAGGAATTACAACAAAACACATTGACATAGGGGGTTTTTAAAAAATTCATAGTATATCCTGGGATTAGCAGATCTTCACTTAATTTTCCTTCATTCTCATGGACCAAGATGTATGGTGAAAAACGTATATTTAGCATGTCAACCACAACCTCAAATCCACAAATCACTGTAAGAACTTAACTTTTCAACAACTAATATAAGGTTGGTGGTGAGCTATGCTGAGGAAAAAAAGCAGGAAAGATATTTTTAAATCAACATGAACCAAAACAAAAATGTCTTTTTATTAACTCTCAGCTGATCAGAAATATATTTTAATCTCATAAATTTAATTTCCAAGTTTTCCCGCTAACCCAAATTTTAGTATATGAGATATAGGTCTCCAAATTTTTTAAATTCTGGTTTTTAAATTCAATAATACAGGACATTGTATAGCAATTTCCAAGGACAAGGGGTTGCTGTTTTTCATCAGTACTAGGATTTGGCGTCGCGGCTCAAAGTTTAAGACTGCTCAGGGATAATAAATACGCTGAAACTAGCTTTTGCCATCTAATTAACAGATGAAGGCTGTGCTGGGCTTAATTGCCCAAGCTGCTGGCCAGCCAGCCTCCTTCCCATACCTTCCTTTTGTTAGTGCTTCCTTTCATTAGCCTTCCTTTTTTTTTTTTTTTTTTTTGNCCCAGGCTGGAGTGCAGTGGTGCAATCTCTGCTCACTACAACCTCTGCCTCCCGGATTCCGGCGATTCTTCTGCCTCAGCCTCCTGAGTAGCTGGGATTACAGGCATGCACCATCATGCCTGGCTAATTTTTGTATTTTTAGTAGAGACGGGGATTCGCCATGTTAGCCAGGCTGGTCTCAAACTACTGACCTCAAGTGATCTGCCAGCCTCAGCCTCCCGAAGTGCTGGGATTGTAGGCGTGAGCCTTTTAATCTTCCTTTTGTTAGTATTTAAACAGTTTTTGAAAGTCAAATATGTGAAGGTTGACACATTTCTGTGCCTCAAATTCTCACTCTGTGATTTGACTTCAGTGGCCAGTGTGCCCAAAGCTTCCCAAAATCCTGTCCTTGGGGCCCTTGGTCTAAACTGACAGGGAAGTGTGGGATGGAGACTTAGTTTTGAAGATGATATTCTGAGATTTCTGTGGCAGTGAGCACCCTCTGAGAGGCCATCTGTTCAGGCTCAGCTCCTGTACTTTTATTCTTCTGGACAAGGTGAACTTGCAAATGCAAATAATAGCTCTTAAGATATCTTTGAGTAGACATCTGACCTCCTGAGCTTCTGTTTCCAGAGCTATTTGGGCTGTCTCCACATTCCATCATTGAAAGTGGTGGATAAAGAAAATGGGGAAATAGTGAAGTTTGTGTTTGGTGTTTTTTTTAAACAAACACATGTCTTGCTGGTGAATATCTGAAAAATAAAATAACTCATAATCATATCAACTGGAGATAGTTCTCACATATTCTGATGTTCTAAGTGCAAACATTTTTAGGCCTATGTATTCTTGGAGAACTTGCACCTTTTCATAATGTAATGCCCTTCTTTTTTTTTTTTAATAGCAGTTTTTTCAACTATTATTATAATTTAAGTTCTGGGGTACGTGTACAGATCATGCAGGTTTGTTACATAGGTATACACATGCCATGGTGGTTTGCTGCATCCATCACCTCGTCATCTACATTAGGTATTTCTCCAAATGCTATCACTCCCCAATCCCCCCACCCCCTGCTATTCCTCCCATAGCCCCCCCAACCTCAGGCCCCAGTGTGTGATGTTCCCCTCCCTGTGTCCGTGTATTCTCATTGTTCAACACCCACTTATGAGTGAGAATATGTGGTGTTTGGTTTTCTGTTCTTGTGTCAGTTTGTTGAGAATGATGGTTTCCAGTTTCATCCATGTCCCTGCAAAGGACATGAACTCCTTTTTTTATGGCTACATAGTATTCCATGGCACATATGGTGCCACATTTTCTTTATCCAGTCTATCATTCATGGGCATTTAGGTTGGTTCCAAGTCTTTGCTATTGTGAATAGTGCTGCAGTAAACATGCTTGTGCATGCATCTTTATAATAGAATGATTCCTTACACCTTATACAAAAATTAACTCTAGATGGATTAAAGATTTAAATATGAGGCCTAAAACCATAAAAACTCAAGAAGAAAGCCTAGGCAATACCATCCAGGACATAGGCATAGGCAAAGACTTCATGACTAAAACACCAAAAGCAATGGCAACAAAAGCCAAAATAGACAAGTAGGATCTAATTAAACTTAAGAGCTTCTTCACAGCAAAAGAAACTATCAATAGAGTAAACCAGCAGCCAACAGAATGGGAAAAAGTTTTTGTGATCTATCCATCAGACAAAGGTCTAATATCCAGAATCTACAGAGAATGTAAACAAATGCCCTTCTTTATCTGATAATTTTTCTAGTTCTGAAGCTTTATCTGAAATTAACGTGGCAACTCCAACTTTCTTTTGATTAGTGTTAACATAGTATATCTTTCTCTATCCCTTTACTTCTAGCCTGAATTTTTATATTTAAAGTGGGTTTCTTGTAGACAACATATACTTGGGTTCTGCTTTTATGATCCATTCTGACAATCTGTCTTTTAATTGGTATATTTATGGCATACACATTTAAAGTGATTATTGCTGGAGTTGGGTGAATATCTACCCTGTTTGTAATTGTTTTCCATTGATTGAACATATAAACCACACACTGCTCCAAGTGCTTTATTTATTTATTTTATTAATTAATTTATATTTTTAAGACAGAGTCTCACTCCATCACCAGGCGCCAGGCTGGAGCGCAGTGGCGTGACCTCAGCTCACTGCAACCTCCACCTCCTTGGTTCAAGAAATTCTCCTGCCTCAGCCTCCCTAGTAGCTGGGACTACAGGTGTGTGCCACCACACCCAACTATTTTTTTTGTATTTTTAGTAGAGATGGGGTTTCACCATGTTGGCCAGGATGGTCTCAGTCTCTTGACTTCATGACCCACCCACCTTGGCCTCCCAAAGTGCTGGGATTACAGGTGTGAGCCACCGCGCCCGGCCTCCAAGTGCTTTATATATGCAATCTATTTTTATTTTTCTCCACAATTTCATGAGGTCCCCGTTTGACAAATGAGAAAACACACTTCTTAGCATGTATGACTTACCCAGTCATGAGGTTAGTGAGGAACTGATATGGTTTGACTCTGTGTCCCCACCCAAATTTCATGTCAAATTGTAATCTCCACTTGTCAAAGGAGGAGCCTGGTGGGAGGTGATTGAATCATGAAACTGGACATCCCCTTGCTGTGCCTGTGATAGAGCTATCACAAACTCTGGTTGTTTAAAGGTGTGAGCACTTCCCTCTTCTCTTTCTCCTGTGCCAGCCACATGAAGACTATGCCTGCTTCCCCTTCACCTTCCACCATGATTACAAGTTTCCTAGGTCTCTACAGCCATGTGGAACTGTGAGTCAATTAAACCTCTTTTCTTTATAAATTACCCAGTCTCAAGTAGTTCTTTATAGCAGTGTGAAAATGGATTTATACAAGGACAGAACTTAGAGTTATAAAGCATTCTTTAATGCTTCTTTAATGAATAATATGAATGGGCAGATGGATGGACAGATGGATAAGAAATTGGATATATAGAGATATAAATATGCCTCAACAGAAGAGAGACCATATTCAGTTCTATGAATAGGTTTACAAATATAATATTTTAACAAATACTTAAAATATGATATTATTACAATAACATAATTGTAATAATTATTACAATAAATTATTACAAATCTTTGGTTGAAGTTATTTCTCAAATCATTAAAATCACAATTCTAATACAGATAGTAAGCACATGAAAGAGTTGTTTTTAACTCATGAAGAGGAAAACAGTGGAAAAACAGAGATGATTCAAAGAGAATATGAGACATAGTAAGGAAAAAATGCTGAAAAATGCTTGATTTAGAAACAAAATGGATTAATATTTCCTGGTGCATTTCCATAGGGTAATTAAACCATAACCCTTAGGGTAATCTTGTCTAATGGATCAGTCACTGTACCTCATCAGTTTTCTTCAGGTTAACACAGCCCTGATCAATTATTTATCAAGTCAGTATATTCCCTGAGAGTGAGAGACCTTCAAACAGGTTCATTAGAAAATCATTTAGCTTAATACTAAAAGGTAATGAGATTTCTTTTTTTTTTTTGCTTTATTTCTGAGTTTTGAAAACTTTTCCTAAGTATCTGTGAATATGACTTTGGTGGCTTTTCTAAGGGTACATGAAAGTTGTCACAACAGAACTTTCTGGAAAACTGCCTGCACAATGAGCAGTCTTGGGGTCAATCTCAGGCCCTGTGGAACCTTGCTTACTTCCTCTTCCTGCTGTATAGCACAGAGGCCAGGGACCCCTCCATTCAGATCCCAAGAGGCTTTGGTTAGGGGACTGTGTGGGCAGACTCTGCTTGGAGCCACAGGGAAAGGAATAAGTATAGAAAGCCTGCCTTATTCACATGGGCTGAAGCTTCCCCAGGCCTCGTCTCTTGACCTACAGCCAGCAGCTCCTGAGTGTCAAGGGCACAGAAAAGCTTGCGCTCACCACTTCAAGCTGTTGTTGATTCCTGTAGGGCAGGGGTGTCCAATGTTTTGGCTTCCCTGGGCCATACTGAACAAAGAATAATGGTCTTGGACCACATATAAAATACACTAACACTAATGATAGCTGATGAGCTAAAAAAAAA
>NW_016107421.1:1740071-1743081 GCF_001604975.1 Cebus imitator | reverse complement strand
TAAATAAGAACCTCCCCCAGAATCCCTGGGTCTAGGAAGATCTAGAGTGGAATCTTCAGTCCTCCCTCATCCCTCAGAAGTAGGTATGCAAATCTAATTGGTTCATTTTATACTGGGTTGTGTCTAAAAGGAAAGCCAGCTCCCACCAGTTTCCTGTTCTTTAAGGTCTGGCTGGGACCAGACCTGGGGGAACCAGTATTGCATTTTCCCCCATTATGCTGTGAGCAGACAGCAAAGGCCTGCCTCAGGCAGATCTGGGCTCTGCTCCTGTGATCAAGGTTCTTCATCTACAACCTGGCCAGGTCAGGAGGACCAGGCTCAGGAGGTCCTGCTTCCTTCAGCTCAAGGACAAAGAGGTAGGATGCTGCATCCTGGACTTCGGCTGTAACCCTGAGGGGTTCTTCCTGCCCACTGCATAAAGAAAGACATGGCATTGTAGTAGAGAAAGAGTTTAGTAGACACGAGGCCGCCGTGCCACATGGGAGACAGAGTTCATACTCATATCATCTTGTCCAGAGCCACTAGGTTAGAAGTTTTTCCCAGGCAATTTGGGGAAGGGATGGGGGTGGCCAGGTAACAGGTGCTTGCTGTTGATTGGTTGGGGCGAAGATGATATCACAGGGGGTCAAAGCTGTCCTCCTGTGGGCTAAACCAATTCTAGGTAGGGCCACAGAATCAGGGTTGGTGGGTCCAGGTGGAGCCATGGATGTCAGACATGGAAGAAACCTGAAAAGATATCCCAAAATGCCAATCTTAGGTTCTACCATAGTGATGTTATTTGCAGGAGTAACTGGGAAATCTCCGTATCTTATGACCTCCGGAACAATGGCTGACAATCATCCATGTCTGTACCTTAGCAATAGTGATGTTATTTACAGGAGTAATTGGGGAAGCTACATGTCTCATGCCTACAGAACAATGGCTGACAATCGTTCATGTATACACCTTAGCAAGTGATGTTATTTGCAGGAGTAATTGGGGAAATTGCATATCTCATGACCTCTGGAACAGTGCCTGACAATCGTTCATTCTACACCTCAGCAGGACTCAGAGCCCCTCTCTCCCTCCAGCCTGATGGCCTCCCAATAGCTTTACAAAAGTGGCTGAGTTTTAGGGGAGGCCTACTATCATTTAAACTATAGCCTAAATGTCTCTCAAAATTAGCTTGGCCCAATAGCCCAGGAATAATTAAGGGAAAGGCAAGATGGGATCTCTTTTGCTGTCATCATTTTCTCACTAATGTAATTTTTGCAAAGGCAGTTTCACAGCCAAAGGAAGTTTCCAACATAGTGTACAAGAGGGATTGCATGTGGCTGTGACTGGGCTCTGATCAGCAGATTTAGGGCCATGCCTAGATCCTAGCTGGTTCCTGGTGCCCATTCTCAGTTGTTAAAATCTGGAGAAAGAGGGTGGTAAAGAAATAGCACCCCAAAACCTCCTGATGGTTTCTGTTATTTCTCCAGAGTTAAGACACCAAAGATCTGACGTGGCAGTCAAGCCTGCCTGCAATGAAATGAAACGGTGATTCTCGAGACATTTGCACAGCAAATCATCAGTCGTTATGCTCAGGCTCCAGGCATGACAGATTGGCAAGGATATTCTGTGTGTCTGCCTGTTCATGAAACTGGTGATGTCTTGTGCTTGGAGGGAACCTGGGACTTTTGCCTCACAAACACCTGGATTCACATGAAATGAATTCAAACATTTTTATTTCTGGAGTCTAATAGAGCCAGAAAAGCCAGTTGGGCTTGAGGAGACATTTAAGGTGCAGTAGCACCTGGTACATCTCTGCACCCCTGTTGCAAACCTCCACAGCAGGCACTGCCCCAGTCAATACCCTTTCCTACGAGACACAGACGTGGCTGTGTCTTGTTCATAATCAAGATAATCCCTGATGGGTAAACGATCTGCTTATTGAACAGGAGGAGATAATGAGATATTCACAGCCAGGATCTCTCTCCCAGTGCAGGGATGGATCTCACTAACACTTTTGCTTATACTTTTTGTATGACTAGAGAATTAACGAGAGTGAACAGTCTGTCTCCTGGACAGGAAATGGCGTTATCTTTCTCTCTTACAGAAATTTTTCTCTATGAAATTACTTTTGTCTCAGCTTTCTTAAAATATTTTGCCTTGTAAAGTTGCCTTGTAAAATAGACAGAACCTTGTAGCTCTTGGGAGTGAGAAGTTCAAAGGGTTAGTATCGCTAGAATGTGGATGTGACTGTAGGTACATTTCCCTCCAAGGTACAGGCAGATTCTGTGAGCTCATTCTCCCTTAAAAAGTCAAGTTGGTGCTCCCTGGAAGGTTCAGGCCCATAGCAAATGGACAGTTTCTATCTGATTAGGTAGAAAAAGCCACAGGTTCTATCCGATCTTTCAGAAACAGGAGACAAATGGCTCAGAGAATCAATGCTTTGGCCTCTCTCTAAGCCTATCCCTTAAAGGACAGGTTTATCCTGGACAGTTGTATAGAGCAACTTTGAAATGGATTTGTACACACTTGGGAAGAGCTGGAAGATAGGAAAATTCCTGTCCGTTAGTTCAAGCAAACTTGTCATTACAAAAGCAAGTTCCTTGTAAAAAATAAATGTCACTATGAAAAGGAATTTAGGATTTTTCTCTGGAAAAATCACCCAAATAGTATCCAAAGGACACCACTGGCCCCTCTCAACCTTTTTTTTTTTTTGAGACAAGGTCTCACTTTGTCATCCAGGCTGGAATGCAGTGGCACGATCTCGGCTCACTGTAGCCTCAACCTCCCAGATTCCGGTGATCCTCCTGCCTCAGCCCCCACAAGTAGCTGGGACTACAGGCATGTGCCACCACACCCAGCTCATTCTGGTATTTTTTGTAGAGACGGGGTTTCACCATGTTGCCCAGGCTGGTCTCGAACTTCTGGGCTCAAATAACCCACCTGCCTCAAGCCTCCCAAAGTGCTATGATTACAGGTATGCACCACTGTGCCCAGCCCTCCCTCAACCTTTTTCTCCTCTGTGCTGGCCCTCCCT
>NW_016107421.1:1734729-1739961 GCF_001604975.1 Cebus imitator | reverse complement strand
GGGGCGTGGTAGGGCATGGCAACTGTGGCCTCTGACTGTCTCTTAGGTTCACACATCAAAACTAAGAGAAGTTTCATTGGCCCAGCTGGGCTCACATGCCCTTTCTTGGCCAGTCATGGTGGTCAAGAAATGGGTGCTGTCATTGCTCAGGCCTGGGCTTTGTCACATCCATGACCAAGAAGAATGGGAGCCACATCAGGTCTGTAAGGCGTGGGATCCCACAAGAGGGCTTTTTTATCAATAGAATAGGGAGGGGTGCTGACCACCCTGTCCAGAAAGAGGCCTCTCCTAATATGAAGGCAAATAACTGCACAGAGATATGGCTTACAGGCTTCTCGTGAGAACGGGGTTTGCATAATCCCTTGCTCCCAACCCACTGACCCCACTGGAAATTGACTGCATGGAAACTAGCACATAAGTATAACCCAGCACAGGTCAGCCTCAGACCCTCTGACACTTCTTTGGTTGTTATATTACATTGGATGTTCTTTGTCCTGCGCCGTAGAATCCAAGGCTTGGAGGGGGATGTAAAAATTGAGGGAATTCACTGGGCACAGTGGCTCACGCCTATAATCTGTACTTTGGGAGGCCAAGGCAGGTGGATCACCTGAGGTCAGGAGTTCAAGGCCAGCTGGGCCAACATGGCAAAGCCCCATCTCAACTAAAAATACAAAAATTAGCTGGGCATGGTAGTGAGTGCCTGTAATCCCAGCTACTCAGAAGCTTAAGGCAGGAGATTCACTTGAACCCAGTAGGCAGAGGTTGCAGTGAGCTGAGATTGCGCCACAGCACTCTAGCCTGGGTGACAGAGCAAGACTCCATCTCAAAAAGAAAAAAATTGAGGGAATCGGGGCACACTGAGGCCTAGGCTACATGGCTACTTGGTGGCTGTGTGGACCTTGGTTGGAGGGCTGCTGATGTTCATTTTGGGACCATGTCCTTTTCCTCTTTTAGGACAAGAGTATCACTGCTAGTTTCCCTGACTTCACCGACATTGCAGCGACAAATTGTGGTTAAATCTACCGTAAAGACAGTTTAAAATTCATTAAGAGACTCTGATGTTGGATTAGAAATGCTAATTTCAAGACATCCAAGTAATTCATTCTCATTGGCATTTTTCATGTTGTTCTAGAAGCTGCTGAGAAATGAAGGAACTGAACACTGAACAGTAAAGGACAGGAATCTTGAGAGGGACAACCTAAGCCTGTCCTTCCTAGCACCTCCTTTACCAGGACCAAGCTCTCCCATGAAACTGGAGGACCTATGGGTGGCTTTTAGGGTTAAACTGAAGTTTTAAAACTCCATTCTTGCCAAATGTCCACTCCTAGGAGGATGGAATGGATACACTTTTTCCTATTCCTCCTGCTGAGTACGACTCAAAGCCCTGGACGTTGTCTATAAAACAAACACAAGGAAACTCTGTAAGGTGGAGAGAAGGACCCAGATCAGACAGGGACCCAGGAGTGACAGGGTGGTCAGTTTTCTAGGTTCTGTTTTGGCCTCATATATATCAGATTTGGAGCTGAAGAAGCCTATAACACAGAAAGGTACAGACAAAAAAAGAAGGTTTCAACAAAAACCTGGAGTCTCTGCCAAAAGGCCAGGAAAGGGCAGCCTATGAAGACAGCCAACTTAGGCAGTAAGTGACTACCCCTGACAAATACTGCAGGAGAAAAGTGAAACCCACCACCTACCCTGTCAGTAAAGGCTGCGTGGGAAGCCTAGACTTCTGCTCCTGTAACTGAGTGCTTCAGTACCTGCCGGGGTGGTCCCAGACAAAGCCGAGTCAAAAGCCTGGACTATCAAGCCCAGCGTGGTGGCTCAAGCCTGTAGTCCCAGCACTTTGGGAGGCCGAGGCGGGTGGCTTATAAGGTCAGGAGATCGAGACCATCCTAATTGCTAACACAGTGAAACCTCATCTCCACTAAAAATACAAAAAATTAGACAGGCATGGTGGCATGCACCTGTAGTCCCAGCTACTCGGGGTGCTGAGGCATGAGAATCACTTGAACCCAGGAGGCAGAGGTTGCAGTGAGCCAAGATTGCGCCACTGCCTGGTTGACAGAGTAAGACTCTGTTTCAGAAAAAAAAAAAAAAAAAAAAAAGCCCGGACTTTCTCTCCCATTCAACAGTAATGAGGCACCCCCACCTCTCACTCCCCATTGAGCTGGGTAGGGTAGCTGTGTGAGGGTGGGTCTATCGGAAAGTGAAGATCTTCAACACCACCCAACAGTAATGAGGCCACCCTCCCGTTGGTGTCAGTGGAGACCACATGAAGAGTTATAATGAGGTGTTACTATCTGTCTGAGCCCGGCGGGGGGCGGCGGGGAGGGTCGGGGGAGGTCTGTGGGATGCTGGAACTCCCACCCCTGCCCAGCAGTAACAAGGACCCCTCCCCACTAAGGCATCAATGGTGGAGGGGCATCACTGCTTCCCTGACTTGTGCAGTATCAGAGGAAGCCAGCTAAACAGAAGACTTAAAAAGTTTCAGCGTCTTAAAATATACTTCCCCAAATTCCAGATTTCAATGAAACAAAATACTCATCCTATCGAGAACCAGGAAGATATCAAATGGAATAAAAATTAGACAATCAATGGATACCAAAATTAAGATGGCAGGCATATTAGAATTGTCTGTCTAAAGAATAGTGACAGCATCAAATGTTAGTGGGGATGTAGAGAAACTGCCTCACTCACACATTGCTGGTGAGAGTGTAAAACGATGCAGCCACTCCAGGAAACAGTTTGGCAGTTACTTAATAAAACGAAATACACAACTACCATGCAACCCAGTGATTGCACTGGTGGGCATTTATCTAGGAGAAATGAAAACTCTGTTCACACAAGAAACTGTACACAAATGCTCACAGCAACTTGATTCGGACAGTTGCAAACTGAAAACCACTCCGTTGCCCTTTAGAGGTGAATGATTTGACAAACTGTGGTCTGTCTGTGCCATGAAAGAGCAATAATGACTTTTAAAACACAAAGAAGAAATGATTTATACCCACAACCACTGGGATGAATTATGCCAAGTGAAAAAGCCAATCCCAAAAGTTTACCTACTTATGATTCCATTTACATAACATTTTTTCTCTCTGTTTTTAATGTTTTAAATATTAAATTTTTTTGAGACGGTCTTGCTTTGTCACCCAGGCTGGAGTGCAGTGGCATGATCTCGGCTCACTGTAACCTCTGCCTTCCAAGCTCAAGCGGTTCTCCTGCCTCAGCCTTCCAAGGGGCTGGGATTAAAGGTGCACACCACCCCAGGCTAATTTTTTTATTTTTGCAGAGATGGGGTTTCACTGTTACCCAGGCTGGTTTTTAACTCCTGGGCTCAAGCAATCCTCCTGCCTCAGCCTCCCAAAGCACTGGAATTACAGGCATGAGCCACCATGCCCGGCCTTATTTAGCATCCTTAAAATGAGAAAATAATTGTGAGAACTAAACTCTGATCTTTTTTCATCTCTTGCCCAAATTCTTATCTAAGGGACTTGGGGAGTCACAGCCTACAAACCATAAAGTCTCATCAGAGGGGCTTTAACTAACCCTATATAATGTGGCCTGCTTCCCAACCTGGCTCTGCAACAACATCACATGACAGATAAGGAAGGAAATCAAAATATTTTAACCCCAAATATATTTCCTGGCCATCTCTTGAAATTGCCCTGCAAAGTCATCGTTTGCAGGGAAAAATCTACATTCTATAGAGAATCCCCTTCTCCTTTCCCAGACCTTCCTCCTGATCCAAGAGAGAATCCACCAGGAGCCTGGCACCTTTTTAAGTCTGACAAGAAACATTTACCATCTATTCCCTCTGAGCCCTGCTACCTGGAGGCTTCGTCTAAATAATAAGAACCTTGGTCTCCACAATCCCTTATCTTAACCCAGATTTTCATTTCCTTTCTTGTGATTCTAGGTCTTTAGATAAACTCTTTCAACCAATTGCCAATCAGAAAATTTTTAAATCTACTTATAACCTGGAAGCCCCCATTCCACTGCTGAATTAGCCCACCTTTCTGGACTGAACCAACGTACACCTTAATTGTATTTGATCGGTGTCTCACGTCTCCCAAAACATGTATAAAACCAAGCTGCACCCTGACCACGTTGGGCACGTGTTCTCAGGATCTCCTGAGGGCTGTGTCATGCACCATGGTCATTCACATTTGGCTCAGAATAAATCTCCTCACGTGTTTTACAGAGACTCTTTTTTCAACAGTTGAAATGGAGAACAGATTAGCAATTGCTCGGGGTTAGAAGGCGGTGGCTACAGGACATGTGAGTGGTCCCTGTTGAGGTGGGGATATCCTGCAACTTGACTGTATCTGTGTCAATATCCTGGTGCTGATGTTGTACTGTAGTTTTGTAATAGGTTGCTATTGGGGGTAACTGGGTAAAAGGTACAAAGAATCTCTCTGTATCATTTCTTAGAAGTGCATGAAGCTACAATTACCTCAAAACAAAAAAATTTAAAGACTAAAAAATGAACCTCATTCTTCTGCTTTCAGCTAGAGTGGCTAGCCAGGTTACATAGTTTTGGTATTTCTAAAACCTATAGCATGGGACCCCTTTCATATACTGAAGTGAAATATCTAGTGAAAAACGGATCACAAGTTAGAACAGCCTGAGGGCTCTGTCCATAGAAATGTGTCCTGTCCACTATCCTTCATCTCAGCCTCTGTGGGGACAGAGCAGAGGGAGGCTACAGTATAAGATAAAGCTTTTTGTTATTTGTGACTTCTTGGGCAAGTTACTTCAACTGTTTGTTTCTATTAGTAAAACATACCCAATAGTACCTGTTTTCTGAAGTTTCTATAAAGAGTAAGTGAGGAAAAGTATAAAACAATGGGTGTTTATAGCTATTATTCAGATCCAACAATAGGTAGTAGATTGTTGCAATGGAATAAAGAGTGCAAAATTAGTAGAAATATAAAATTTGCTGAAAATTATACAAAGCAGCAAATTGTTCTTTGTTCTGTTTTTCTCTTTATGCCTTCTTTGGATTAATCACTTATTGTTATCAATCCCTAGTTCTCTTCTTCTATTAGCTTTTTTTATTTGGTTATACATGTCTCTATTATTCTTTCAGTGGTTACTATATATTATCATATACATCCTTCACTTATTAGAATTTAATATATATATCAGTATTTTTTTTATCATTTCTAGGAGTATGTAAAGAGCTTACAACAAGTTAAATCTGTTTATCCTACTTGCCTCTCTCTCTCT
>NW_016107421.1:1701054-1734569 GCF_001604975.1 Cebus imitator | reverse complement strand
TAAAGACTAAGTCTCTCTCTGTCACCCAGGCTGGAGTGCAGTGGCATGATCTCAGCTCATTGCAACCTTTGCCTCCTGGGTTCAAGCAATTCCCCTGCCTCAGCCTCCTGAGTAGCTGGGACTACAAGCATGCACCACCACACCCGGCTAATTTTTGTATTTTTAGCAGAGTTAGGGTTTCACCATGTTGGCCAGGCCGGTCTTGAACTCCTGACCTCAAGTGATCTACCTGCCTCAACCTCCCAAGTGCTGGAATTACAGGTGTGAGCCACCATGCCCTGCCTATCCTACCTGAATTTTGTGATAATATTTTGCATTCTGATTTTATATTTTAAGTATCAATGATACATTATCATTTGATGCAGTTGATGATATTTAAAAATTTACACACATTATTTCCCTGTTTTACTCATGATTTCTTCCTGTTTTATTGTGTATTTACCTGGAATCAAAAAATTTGAAAAGCTCCTTTCGGTATTCCTTTCTCTCTTTTTTTGTAGAGTCATAGTCTTTCTATGTTACCCAAGCTGGAGTCAAACTCCTGGGCTCAAGTGAGTTTGACTTGCTCCTGCCTGAACTTTCTGAGTAGCTGGGACTACAGCTGCACACCACAGTGCCTGGATTAGTATTTCTTTCCTTTTTTTTTTAATATTAGGTGACCAAGAATTCTATCAGGGTTTTTAAAATCTAAAGATGTTTTTTTTTCTCTTTCACTGTTGAAGAATATTTTTTGCTATATATAAAATTCTACATTAGTATCTGCTTTCTTTCAAAATTCTAAGTATATCAATTCCATTGCTTTTGGGTTTCCACTATATTGGTTGAGAAATCAGCTGTCAGTCTTATTATTGTAGCTTTAAAAGTAAAGCCATAGCACAAATGTTTCCTAGTATAAATAAATAAAATAGGATTCTATTTTATATACACACACACACACACACACACACACATACTAAAGTTCTTTTATGTGTCCTAAGTCCATGGATGGATACATTTGTTAAGGTTCCAAATTAAAAGGAAGAATGTAAATTAATTCATCAGTCTAGAAAATAAAATATAGAAACAGGGTGGTCACACTAAGAGACCACATTCTTTTAAATATTACAAACATACTAAATTATCCATTATGTACAGATTGAGTTTTAATTTTTAAACCATTTTGCATTTAATTCCAATACTCTCTGGAGCTGAAAGATTTCTATTCTCTAAACAAGACAGTTAAAATCTTATTTTACTGAGGTTACATAATTCTAAAATATTTCTGGAGTTGACAATGTATAAGATTAAGGAAACTCAACACATTAAAACATTAAAATTAAGAAAACTCAATAAATTAAAGCATTAAAGTTAACTGAGATATCTTAGGGCCAAAGGTTTTACTTGTGTAAGAGATCCTTCTTATGTAGTAATTGAGCCAAAAGAGTTCCTTTTAGAGTTACTGGATCATAGACTAAAACTTATAAGAAAGTTGGTCTCAAAGCTTATGTAGCCCTTTATACCACGAGTCAAAATACTTTCATTACTTTTTTAATTCAAATGTCAAATAACAACAACTTCTAAACAGGATAATTACTTAGTTTAAATTTTCTATTTCTTTTTGATTTTTAAGATATTTAAATACATTTTTAGTCAAGCTATACAGACTTTGTGCTTTATGAAATTTTAAAACTTTTTTAGAATTATGCAATTCCTAGGAAATTTTATTTTTTTAACATATTTATTTATTTATTTTTGACATGGAGTCTCCCTCTGTTGCCCAGACTGGAGTGCAATGGCATGATTTGGCTCACTGCAACTTCTGCCTCCTGGGTTCAAGCAATTCTCCTGCCTCAGCCTCCCTAAGTAGCTGGGACTATAGGTACATGCCACCACACTCAGCTAATTTGTTTTGTGTTTTTAGTAGAGATGAGGTTTCACCATGTTAGCCAGACTGGTCTCAAACCCTTGACCTCAGATGATATGCCTGCCTCGGGCTCCCAAAGTGCTGGGATTACAGGCATGAGCCACCATGCCTAGCCAATTCTTAGGAATTTTTAAAAGCTATCTGGCTAATTTTGGACACCCAACATGGTTTTGCTTGAGTTGTAGGTCATAGCATTTTAGGTTATTCTGACACTCCATTATCCTCATCCCCTCCTCCCTCCCTTGGACCTTGGGTTCCTTCTGCTTATAAAATTCCTGTGAAAATGGAAGTATAGAGAAGAGGAGAGTGATTAGGAGCAGGATCTGAAAACTGCCTTTAACCTCCAGGAAAGGTGCAATTGGACATTGGGATATTGGGATTATTTGTGGGGTTGGATGGAGTCTCATTCTGTTGCCCAGGCTGGAGTGCAATAGCATGGTCTCAGCTCACTGCAACCTCCACCTCTCAGGTTCAAGTGACCCTCATGCTTCAGCCTCCCAAGTAGGTGGGATACAGACAGGTGCCACCATACCACACCCAGCTAATTTTTGTATTTTAGTAGAGATGGGGTTTCACCATGTTGGCCAGGCTGGCCTTGAACTGACCTCAAGGGATTTACCCACCTTAGCCTCCCAAAGTGCTGGAATTACAAGCATGAGCCACCGTGCCTGGCCAACATGGGGATTTCTTAAAGGTTTTCCACAGAGTTCTCTAATTGTAAAAAAGGAGGCAGGATTCAGGCAAGAACCCTGTCTCCAGGAACAAAGGCAGTGAATTTAGGGTGAATCACTCAAAGTTGGAGACAATGCAAAAGAGTAAGAGACACCTTCAGTTATGCCACTTTAATGTTCTGCTGTGCTGAGGCTCTTGTTCCATCTCCTTTACATGGCTTGGTTGTTGAAGAGATGAGTGTTTAAAAGGAGAGTGTCATGTGGAAAGAACATTGAACTCAGAGCTAAAAGATCTGGGCTGGAGTGAGCATTGGTTCCATCACTAACAGCTCTGTTTTCTTGGACAGGTCACCTAACTTCTGAGGCTACTCTTTAAAACTTAGTTAAGTTAGAAATCTCATAAGGTGGTTATGAAACACAAATGGAACAGAAACATGAAGAATATCCCCCAAATGCTGAGTTCATCCTTAGACTCTTACAGTCCATATTCATTGAATTAACGAATTTAAATAGGCCGCTATTGACTTGCAGATGACCCTCATTCCCTGCTGTGCTGATAATTGACTTTCCTTGAGATTGCTGTAGCAGCCCCTGCTATGAGCCCTTGACATCATCACAGAAGGCTTAATAGAGTCTGGCCTATTATGTATTCCAAGTGTAAGGAATGAATGGAGAATGCTGTTCATTCTTCAGTGGGATCCCAAAGCTATTAACATTTCTCTTTGGAGACTATGCTCTACCAAAGATATCTTCTCTGCTTGGCCTTGTCATTCTTATCTTGCTGTATTTGTACACGTCTTGGTCTTTTGCATGTCCCAGTACCTGTTGTCCTTGATGTTGTAAACCTTTTTCTCTCCTCTAATTCTCTGCTCGATGTCTTGTAAGAATGGTTTAGTTTATGTACAATAACTTTTCCAGTGCTCACCTACCATGGCATTTGCCTCCACCACTTAGCTAAAATGACTCAGTTAGGCTCTCTAGTGATGTATTGGTTTCCAGACCTGTGATCTTTTCTTAGTTAATTTCTTTCTTGAAACCCCCTCTTCTCTTCGTATGCCTGGTTTTGTGTGATCGTGGCTCTCCAGACACTCCTGGTATAGTTCCAGTCCTGGCTAATGTACATATTTCCCAAGGATTGGGCAATGTCTTCTGTTATTCTCTTCCTTTGTGCTTTCTCAGAAAATCAAATCTGTGCTGGGCTCAGTGGCTCAGCCCTGTAATCCCAGCACTTTGGGAGGCCAAGGCGGACTAACAGCTTCAGCTCAGGAGTTTGAGACCAGCCTGGACAACATAGTGAGACCCCAATAAGCTGGGTGTGGTGATGTGCACCTGTGGCCCCAAATACTTGGGAGGCTGAGGCAGGAGAATTGCTTGAGCTCAGGAGGTCAAGGCTGCAGTGAGCTGAGATCATGCCACTGCACTCCAGCTTGAATGACAGAGCCAGATCCCATCTCAAAAAAAAAGAAAGAAAAGAAAATCAAGTATTCTATAACTTCAACCATTACCTCTGTTCCAATGACTTAAAGACTACATCCCCACTGTCTTACTTGCTAGATTCATTTAACACATCCTGTATAGAGCTGCAGAAGATAAAAGAATTGAGACTTAGGACACCTGAGAAAGGCAGGCAACAAAGAAAGTGGCAAGGAGAATATTAAAAAGAACATCATCCCAGAACACCTGGGCACTGTGGCTCATGCCTATAATTTCAGCACTTTGGGAGGCCACAGTGGGTGGATCACTTGAGGTCAGGATTTTGAGACCAGCTGGGCAAACATGGTAAAACACCATCTCTACTAAGAATACAAAAATTAGCCTGACATGGTGGCAGGCACCTGTAATCCCAGCTACTCAGTAAACTGAGGTGTAGGAATAGCTTGAACAGAGGGGGAGGTTGTAGTGAGCCAAGATCATGCTACTGCACTCCAGCCTGGGCAACAGAATGAGACTCAGTCTCCAAAACAGAAAGAGAAAAAAAGAACATAATACCGAAATAAATTGAACTAAAATATGTTCAACACCTATTTTAAAAATCCTTAAATTGATTGAAAAACAAAATTTATACGTGTTTATAAGAGGCCAATGGAAAACAAAAATGGCATATCTGAAACGCCTAGTGTAAAATTAAATAACTAAAAACAGCTCAAAAAATAATTTAAAAAAAAACAAGCAGAGGTATAAAAATTGAATACCAAAGAAAGCAGGAAAAGAGTGCATGAAAGTAAAATTCAAGAAAAAATTCATGGGACCAAAGGACCATTTTCGATTGCAAAAGGTTATAATTCACAGCAATATACAATTGCTATGAATCTTTCTCTGAATAATGTTACATCAAACTTAAAGGTGAAATTATTAGAAAATCAAGAAGCAGCAGCTAGAAGTTAAGCAGCAGTGGTAGATTTTCACATAGCCATGAGGTAGAATGTCAGCCATGTGGTAGAATCTTCCATGTCCATATGTTGAAACTAATGTGCACAAAAAGCTTACATTATTAGCTTTTCATTTATAGAAGGAATGGATCGAGATATATCAGGCATTAAGAAGGCTTTTCTTTCCCCAGCACAACCTTGGATAAGGCACTCAGATTCTTCAGCCTATGCTACACAGAGGAAATACATGGACTGAAACAGTATGGGTGATTGACACTAAAGGCTGTTTTTCAGTTGAAAAACAATCTAATTCAATGGCCATGGAGCTTCTGCAATATGAAGCTATGGGTTGTTAGAGTACATTCAGAAATTTTAAATCTAGGTGCTTGTAAAATGGAATATCATATTTACCTGGATAATAACATTGATGTGGGAATGTCACGAGACAATTTGAGAAACCTCCAGGAAAACACTAATTTGACTATAATAGTTTGCACTTTTCTCATATTGGGTCAGCAACTTTTATGATGCCAAAATATAACCATGTTCTGGGGAAGATTAATGGGAATTAGGAGAGTTAATTACTAGTGGATGTAAGAATAAGATTCAGAATGTTCTGTAAAATCATAGACTCTCAAAGTTAGGCATGACCTTCAGTTTCATCCAGTCCAACTCCTTGCTTAACCCTTGAATGCCTCTAGAGGATTCCTGCTGGGGGGCTGTTCCATAGGCAGCAAAGTCATTACAATTGTATGCAGTCTATTCTAACCTTTGTAGTGCTGACCTTTCACAACCTTTTATTTTGATTCTCTACTTTCTACTTATAGGTTGCAGCTGTATAATAAATAATCAATTAGAAAAAGTCTAGCCTCTCTTCCACATGTGTATTAGTTGGAGACAGAAACCACACTATTCATTGGAACAGGGAAAATGTAATAGAATGTACAGCTAATTAAAGAAAATGGTTAATTATCTAAAAAATAAAAAAGGACTTTAAGAGGTCAAGAAGCAGGTACAAAGAAATAGCTGCTTACTGCAGGACAGAAAAGGAGGATAATAAAGGAACAAAAGACCAGGAGAGCCCCACCCAACACCAAGGCTGAAGTTCAGACCTCACTGAAGAGAGCATGGCTACAGCAGGAACACACAGCCTGACATATTCAACAAACTTAGCGGAGGACACAGGTTGGTGCTTGTCTTTAGAAGCAGCTGCCATTGACAGAGGTTGTGGGCAGGTGAGTGTGGCTTAGAAGTGGCCACTGGTGGAGAGCACAGCTGAAGAGAATTCCTCTGCCTCTGGGCTCCTGTATTAATCTGTTTTTATGCTGCTAATAAAGACATATCCAAGACTGGGTAATTTATAAACAGGTTTAATTGACTCACAATTCCACATGGCTGGGGGGACCTCATAATCATGGTGGAAGGTGAAGAAGCAGCAAAGTCACATCTTACATGGTGGCAGGCAAGAAAGTTTGTGCAGGGGATCACCTGCTTATAAAACTACCAGATCTTGTGATACTTATTCAGTACCACAAGAACAGTATGGGGGAAACTGCCCCATGATTCAATTATTTCCACTTGGCCCTGCCCTTGGCATATGTGGATTATTACAATTCAAGGTGAGATTTGGGTAGAGACACAGCAAACCATATTGTTCTGAACCTGGCATCTCCCAAATCTCATGCCCTCACATATCAAAACCAATCATGCCTTCCGAACAGGCCCCAAAGTCTTAACTCATTTCCACATTAACTCAAAAGTCCACAGTCCAAATTCTCACCTGAGACAAGGCAAGTATGTTCCACCTATGAGCCCGTAAAATCAAAAGCAAGTTAGTTACTTCCTAGATACAATGGGGGTACAGGCATTGGGTAAATACTCCTATTCCAAATGGGAGAAATTGGCCAGAACAAAGGGGCTACAGGCCCCATGCGAGTCCAAAATTTGTAGGGCAGTCATTAAGCCTTGAAGTTCCAAAATGATCTCCTTTGATTCTATATCTCATATTCAGGTCATGCTGATGTAAGAGGTGGGCTCCTGTGGTCTTGGGCAGCTCTGCCTCTGTGGCTTTTCAGGGTAGAGCTCCCCTCCTGGCTGCTTTCATGGGCTGGTATTGAGTGTCCGTGGCTTTTCCAGACACACGATGTAGGCTGTCAGTGGATCTATCATTCCAGGGTCTGGAGGATGGTGACCTTCTTCTCATAGCTCCATTAGGAAGTGCCCCAGTAGGGACTTGGTGTCGGGGCTTCTATCCCATATTTCCCTTCCATACTGCACTAGCAGAAGTTCTGCATGAGGGCCCTGCCCTGCAGCAAACTTCTGCCAGGACATCCAGGTATTGCCATACATCCTCTGAGATCTAGGTGGAGGTTCTTGAACCTCAATTTTTGATTTACCATGTGTCAGCTGCCAAGGCTTGGGGCTTGCACCCTCTGAAACATGGCCTAAGCTGTATGTTGGCTCTTTTTAGCCACAACTGGGGCTGAAATAGCTGAATTCAGGGTACAGGGTTCAAAGGCTGCATAGAAATGGGGGGCCCTGGGGTGACCCAGGAAGCTATTTTTCCCTCCTAGGGCTCCAGGCCTGTGATGGGAGGAGTTGCTGTGAAGGTGTCTGACATGCCCTGAAGAAATTTTCCCCATTGTCTTGGTAATTAGCATTTAGCTCCTCATTAGGGACAAAAATTTCTGCTGCCACCTTGAATTTCTCCCCAGAAAATGGGTTTTTATTTTCTGCTGCATTTCTAGGCTGCAAATTTTCTAAACTTTTATTATCTGTCACCTCTTGAATGCTTTGCCACTTAGAAATTTCTTTCACCAGATACCCCAAATCATCTCTCTTATGTTCAGAGTTCCACAAATCTCTAGGGCAGAGGCAAAATGCCACCAGTCTCTTTGCATAGCAAGAGTGACCTTTACTCCAGTTCCAAACAAGTTCCTCATCTTCATCGGAGACGACCTCAGCCTGGATTTTATTGTCAATAACACCATCAGCATTTTAGTCAAAGCCATTCAACAAGTCTCTAGGAAGTTTCAAGCTTTCTACATTTTTCTCTCTTCATACTGTTCCAACATCTTCCTGTTACCTAGTTCCAAAGTCACTTTCACATTTTTGTGTATCTTTACAGCGGCATCCCACTCTACTGGTGCCAATTTACTGTATTCGTTTGTTCTCACACTGCTAATAAAGACATGCCCGAGACTGGGTAATTTATAAAGGAATGGGGTTCCACATGGCTGGGGAGGCCTCACAATTATGGTGGAAGGTGAATGAGGAGCAAAGTCACATCTTACATGGCAGGAAGCAAGAGAGGTTGTGCAGGAGCTCACCTATTTATAAAACCATCAGATCTTGTGAGACTACCACAAGAACAGTATGGGAGAAACTGATCCCGTGACTCAATTATCTCCACCTGGCTCTGCCCCTGACACATAAGGATTATTACAACTTAAAGTGAGATTTAGGTGGGACACAGCCAAACCATATCAGCTCCCATGCTGAACCGTCTTTCTGCTGCTGTGGCCTGATAGGGTCACTCCATCACCCTCTGTTGATGAAGCCTAACATTCCAGCAGCTGGAGAAGGAGAAATGTTTACAGGGTCCAGCTATAGCCCCACAAAGCAGGGCAAAGAAGAGTGGTGGATTTGGACCTGGGAGATGCTATTAATACAACAGCATTCCTTTTATAATGTAGAGATAATCAATATGTTTTTCTAAGTTCTCCATTTGTTCTTTTTCTTCACACCCTCTTCAGAAATCACCTCTAAATACCTGATCTCAAATACAAACCTAATATTTTCCCAGCCTCTAACTCTGTATTTCCAGTAATTTGCTGGTTATCTATGTTGGGTCTCCTAAACACTTAAATTCATTACATGTGGAGTTACTTTACTTTTCACCAAACTCTTTCCAGTAAATTTTTTTTTCTGTCTTCATCTTATCCCAACATGACAGATAATTTCCCTTACAGCCTATCAATATATTGTGTATCTCACTTTGTCTTGTAAAGCATTTTTCTCCTTTCTAACTCAAACTACCTTAATTCTGACTTCTTCCTCTTAGCTGACTGCCTGATCTTCCTGTTTCTAAGTTTCCCCTCAGAATCACTATGCACATTACTATCCCCATTACTTGGATAATGAATTTCTTCTCCTCCAGAACCTTCAATGACTTTCCGTTGCCTACAGTTAGCATTTCCAAGAAATATTTTACCTATTTCAGTACTGCTTTATGCTAAAAATATCTTTTAACTTTAATTTTCAGTATCCATTGTACATCACGAAGAGCAACCATTAGAATGTAGTAGCAGTCAGCCAAGCATACTGTCTCCCACCAGTAATCCCAGCACTTTGGGAGCCTGGGGCAGGTAGATCACCTGAGGTCAGGAGTTTAAGACCAGCCAGGCCAACATGGTGAAACTCCATCTCTACTAAAAATACAAAAATTAGCCAGGTGTGGTGGTGGGCGCCTGTAATTCTGGCTATTGGGAAGGCTGAGGCTGAAGAATCACTTGAATCTGGGAGGTGGAGGTTGCAGTGAGCCAAGATTGCACCACTGCATTGCACTCCAGCCTGGGTAATGGAGTGAGACTCCATCTCAAAAAAAAAAAAGAAAAAAAAAAAAAAGAATGTAGTAACAATCGAGGGAAAATGAGAGCAGAATCCTTACTCCTGGATTTACCTGTTGGGGACAGGTATGGCTCTTCATGGGCATCAGTCTCTCCATTCAGGAGGCAGAATGGTGATGGCAAAAAAGAAGGCATTATCTCTTCTCCTTTAATGGAAAAACATTCGTGTGTCATCAGAAGCTGCCTCCTGGGGAAATATTTATACAGAGATTTTATTAATCACGAGAAACGTAAATAGTTCTGGATGTTTAAGACAAGGCAAACGGGTTTTCCTTGTTTTGATTCACCTTGTTTGCATGTTTCTATCCTCTGGATAAAATGTTTTTATTGGTTCAGATTCTGTTTAAGTTGGAATTGTTTGTGTTTGTCTGGGTGAATAGCTGGGGTTTAAGGATTCAATTTCTAATACTCCCCTATATAACTTTAGTCCCATCTCAGAACCCTGTATCCGTGAGGGACACTAGCCAAGTGGACATAAAAGTCCATTCTGTGACTGGGCCAGTACTTGGTTCAGTGGCTTAATTCAGGCCTTTTTGGATTAGACTGGAATGGAGAACTCAGCTTGGGACTGAAGGCCCAAGTGGAGTTTTCCATTCCCCAAAAGTCTGAATTTGGGGGCAAGTACTGTATACTACAAAAAGAGAAAGAAACGAAGACAGGGCTTTCCTCTCCAAAGAAGCTCTGAATCCAGTTGCCCTAGAAAGGAGGCTTTTTATGTGAAGTGAGTAGTTAGGGTAAAATAACACACACTATGCTAACTCTCAAGAGACAGATGTATAAAACCAGAATGCTTCTTTCTGTATTTATAATGGGAAAGGTGGATGGAACACAACTGATGATACACAACCCCCTCCCTGTTCTTTCCTCTCCCTATCCCATTCTTTGTCCTGTTGAGATCTGGCACCAGCAGAGGTGGCAGTGGGACACAGCACAGGAATTTGGCTGGTGGGAGAGAAGATCTGGCCACATAGACAGTGACATGTTCAGGAAGAGGCTGGATCAGAGTTTCAAGGAGCTGCAGAGCATAAATAGGCACACATGCAGTCTTGGTGCAAGAAGTGTAGGGAGCCCCAAAGAAAATAAACACATCTGCAAAACATTCAACCGTGGTCATCTATATACTGGAGTGCTTTTGAACTGGCAGAAAAAATATAAGCCATGAACTACATGCCTATGGGTGATTAGGAAGACAGCATAGACTGTGTTCTTTTTACAGCTTTAACAGTACAGGATTAGAAACTATTACAATATTGGTAGGAAAAAACATGAAATTCACAAATTAACCAAGTAAATGGTTTTTATGATGACTGTCAAAACTATGGACACATCAGTGTCTGAAAGTATTCTGCACACGTATGTGGTTATTCCCCCTACACAGACAGATGTGGGGTTAACTTCCCTTCATTTGTAGATCTGCTGATCCTGGATCATTTCCCAGAAACCTGACGACAGAGCTCGTTTATGATTTTACTGACCTTGCTGGAATGATTAGCAAGGCTGGGATTTTTCTCTCCAGGTGCCGGCTACACACTTGAACAAGACATTTTAAGTCTCAACCTTACCCTTGGTCTCTTCTGGTTTCTTACGCTAAGTCACTCGCTTGCAACAGAGGATGCCTTACATAGGGCCTTCCTGCCATCAGCGTGGGGACCAGGCTGCTTTCCTGGGCCTAGAAGTCATTAAACAAAACCCTTCTTTCGTTCAAAACAGATCCCCATTGTGGAGAACCTTTGGTTCTCAGGTGATGCTGGCACCTCTGTAAACAGCTGCTGGGGAAAACTGCTTTCATGGGTGGAGCAAGGCCAGCGTGTGAATGTTAGCATCAACAACCATCTGCTCTCGGCTGTGGCAGAGTTTCCATGCCATATACCCTGGAACGGAGGAATTCCCTTTTCAGTCCTGCTGTGAGAAGAAGAGAGATTCGAGCGGGTGGGCTCTGGCCCTCTCCCACTTTCTCATGGAGCACCTCCGTTTGCACCACTGCAAACACCTCTTTTATTTAAAAACACTTTGCCACCCCGGGCTTTGAATGACGTTTGGTGAAAAAGGAGACTGATCCATTGCTCAGGCACTGATCATCCAGTTGGTTCAGATTCTTACCTGTTCTGACTGTTAGCCTTTGACACCAGAAAGTGAAGAAATGGGACTCAAACTTGTCCATTTTCATGCTTATCTGTTAGAAACTACTAGAAACTGAGCGCTCTACCCAGAAACTGTTGTGCTGGCAGAAATTCATGTTAAGTGTGCTCTGAATGAAGAGATCCCTAAACAGGTTTTGTGTGAGCGACTTGGCTGTTTACTTATCCAGGTGTGGGCAGGCTGAGTCCAGAAAGAGAGTCAGCGGAGGGTGGTGGATTAGGAGTTGGTTTTACGGGTTTGGGGTAGGCAGTGAGAAGCTACAGGTCAGAGTGGTTTTTGCAAGCTGGATGGGGGTTGTAGGGTCTGGAGTCACGAGGTTGACCTATTGGTTGAGCAAGGTCGGTTACGAAGTCCAGTTACTCTATCAGTTGAGGCGGGAATTCAGAACAATAGAAGAATGTCTCGAAGTTAATTAGGCGCTGCAAGCGTTGGTCATTCTTCTCCTTTTGAGGTTTTCCAGTTATTTCAGTCTCTTTAGTTCCAGGAACTCCTCTGGAGGTGTATGTGCAGGTCACAGAGGTTACCATGCAGTCCATGGTGCAATCAGTCAGCCTAAAAGACCTTTCAGTTCAGTGTGCAGGAGTGAAGATCTGCTCTCAGAACATGGATTTATCTCTAACACTGTAGCCCTTTTGCTGTAATTGTCTGGAAGGCTGAGAATGGAGACCATTGGTGTGCTAGCAAATGTTTAACATGTGGATTTGGGGAAAGAAGCCTTGGTTTGTAGCATTTGCTGATTACTGTGGTGTAAATACTTCCACGCTGGGTATGGTGGCATGCACCTGTAGCCTCAGCTACTTGGGAGACTGAGGTGGGAGGATTGCGCAAGCCCAGGAGGTGGAGGGTGCAGTAAGCAGTGATTGCACCGCTGCACTCCAGCCTGGGCAAAAGAGTGAGACCCTGTCTTATAAAACAAAAACAAACAACAACACTAAAAACCATAGGAGGACTTCAGGGCTCTGCTCTTTGTGTTCTGGCATCCAGTAAATACATTTTAGCATGAGGGTGAATTTAAGTTAGCCTGTTATCATTATCACTTCTTAAGAAAGCTGTAACCAAAACTATCTCAAATTGTGAAATAATTTTCATTCTAGGTACAAAAATAATAACAAATAAATTATAAAAACTCTACCAGGCATTACTAGCTCCAAATTTAGAAGGTTGAGCAGGCACTTGGGACACTTGTGTTTTCCCGAGAGGGCACTGGGGAAGCAACTGCCCATGGATGAAACTGACCCCTCGTGGGGCTCCAGGCCATGACCCTCATTGGTTTCTTACCAATGAATCAGGAAGGCAGTCAGAACAGAGGTTCTTCTCCCCAGTTTAGGAATGAGAAGGAGTCTGGGAACCTTTCATGAAAGTCCCAGAGCTGGACGTGACTTTGGCTTCCCAGCACGGGGACTTTTCCTGCCCTTCACACGTGGAGACAGCTGGCTGGTTCCTGGAATTTAAAACCAGCAAAAGGAGTGAAAGCAGATCCTGGAAATGTCATAGGTATTATGATTTAGTCTCACTTATTAATTTACCTCCAACTAATTGTTTTCGTCCTCTTTGTGAGATTTGTTAGTAAACTTGCTTCTGAGGCTGAGGAAGGACAGCATTTCAAGCTCCCCAGAGAGACAGGCTGGATGCTGAGCCAGATTTGCTTTTGCTTTTTCATAATGTGCTGAGAGGTCAGGGGAGTGGCCAGCTCAGACCTGGATCTCTAGCCTGAGGTGTTTTGCTTCCATTGTTTATTCATAAGCTTTTTTTTTTCTTTTTTTTTTTTTTTTAACTACAAAGTACATCTATTGCCTTAGGAAAGCTACGTTATAGAAACTTACTGAGCAGAGCATTATGAGTCTCTTAAATTCTTAGACAATTGGAAAGCAACCATGCTAGATAAGTCAGCACTAACTGTGGGATAATCCAGACTTCATTGTCCATGTAAACAATCACAGGTGCACTTGGTTTATTATTGTCCACATTCCTGCAAATGTCCTGTAAACTTCTTCGAGTATTCGCTGCGGCTGTCATGAAGAGTTGTTTTGCTGAGCCCCCTTTTCCCACATCATGCAATTTCACTTTAAGATGTTTGGGTTGGCTTTCAAATTCTACATCCTCATCTTATCCTCTGCAACTCTAGAAACCTGGCAGTTAGGCAGCTCTGAATTATATATGTATTATACATTTGTATTATACACGAATACAAATAATAATTCAAAACCAAAAATACCTCCTTTAATAATGAAGGGCTGAACTGTGTCTTTGGACAATAACAATCTGCTCTAGAGGAAAAAAAGCTGCTTTGGGTTTTGTGTGCCTGTTTCTCAACTATTGAAACATGCATTCCTAACAGAACTGAAGAATGTTTTGAAAAGGACATCATCAAAAAGGACCCCAGAATTAACAGAAACTAAGAGAAGTCATTCAAGGGAAGATTTATGGTGATTGCTTATAAATATAGCCATAATTCAAATGACCATGATTTTAATTAACAAAAGAAATTCATATCTCTTTGGTCTGCTTTTGGAAATATTGTTCATCTTTAACAATTTGCATCATAACTCCTTCCCTTAGAAGATAGCTTTAATAGAATTTATGTAACATAATTGAAATTCAGGCTCATTTTATGCAGAAACATTGTTTACAAGAGGCCTCGTTTGTTTAATTTTGTCTTGACATTGATCTATCATGTGTGGGCCCCCAAGAGTAAGTCTGAAATTGTCGACAAAGAGAGAATTGAGTCCTAGAATCTTAGGACTGGAAAGCGTCTCAAGGCTCAATCATGACAGCCTCCTGTAGCAGCATCTACAGTGGGCCTCTGCCTCAGTACTTTGATAAGACATTATTTCGTGAATCTCAGATGCCTTTAGGTGATAGAAAGCCTCCCTTGGAAAAAGCATTCTGCAAGGACAAAGGACGAGGATTTTTAGTGGCTGCTGTTTGATTCAGTGTCATGTTTCTGAGCACTTCGAGATAGCTGTGTGTTCGGTTGCATTTCTTATATACATATATTATTTCATTTATGCTTTATAGCATATTTTATTTCCTTCACAATAATAAAAGTTACAAAACAGGAGAGTTCCCTGGTCCCCCTTGCAGGATGTGCAACAGGGGTGTGGCTCACCTGTTCTGTGGCTGCTGCTGCTCAAAACCCTGACAGGAGAGGGATCACACAGATGGGCAGGTGCTGAAACTGGAACAAGCACTTTTGGCTCCGGCCCCACAGTAGAGTCTAAAGGTGGGTACCTGCAGCCCCAGGGTTACAGTGCTCTTTTAGCTCTGCCATCCACAGACGGCTTAAGTGTTAACCAGCTCAGTGTCCCCTCTGCCTTTCTGCAACTGTAGAGGGCAAGCGTGACAGCTTTCTGTATCCTGAACTCTTGTCCAATGTCCTGGAAGAATCAGGTAACACATGGACTTGAAGGATAAATGTGAAGTTTTATTGAGTGGTGGAGGTGGCTCTCAGTGGGATGAATGGGGAGCTGGAGGGGGAGTGGAGTGGGAAGGTGATCTTCCCCCAGAGTTTGGCCATCCAGCAGCCAAACTCTTCTCTGATTCCCTCCTGCCCAACTGAACTCTCAGCATTCAGATGTTCCTTCTCTTCTCTCTTTCTCTGCCATGCCTTCTGCCATTCATCTGCTTGTTTTCTCTTCTCCTCATCTGCCCTTGGAGCCTGGGGCTCAGGGTTTAAATGGATACAGGATATGGTGAGGTGGGGGGGTGTTGCGGGCCAAAAGGCAACTTTTTGGGTGTGAAAACAGAAATGCCTGTTCCCATTTAGGGCCGTGGGTCTCCAGGCTTGATGGTGGGGCCTTTGCTAGGGAACCACCCTCTTCTACTCAGTATTTCCCTGTCTCCTGTCCATACCAGTAATGAAGAATGTAAAAAGTGGATGCCAAACAAGCCAGGTAAGAAAGATTAAGCTAAAGTGATGACTAGTTCAAACAATACAGAAGTTTAAAGAATAATAAAGGAAATAACTCTTTAGCATTCCTTCCTACCATTTTCATACTTCCTTACAGATCATTTTCATAAATAATGGACACTTTATTTTAATTGCCCTCCTGTGCATGTATTGGGCATGCATAGCTATTTTACTGTATATAATATATATTGTAATCTAGCACAGATTTCTTGAGGAAATTTACAAAAGTGTTAGTTTTATAAGTACTGATATGGAATTATGTCCATGACAACTTTATAGAACTTTATTTAAAATTTTTTGTAATTTACATATAAGATATTTAAATGCAAATATTTGCTATCATACTACACACATTTTGTTTTATAACTATGTTTTCAAAAAAATAAAAATTAAAAATCAAAAATCTTTTAGAGGGTAAAGAGATACAAATATTCCAGAAACATACAATTGGTTAATCCAATTGAAAGCTAATTTAGCATCTTGACAACCAAGGAAATAGAAAAACCATGATGAGATTTACATTTCTCATTATGTGATAAGGCAAAGCCAACATGGTTTCTGAAAAGAAACAAGTTTGGACATTAAAATCGATGTGGAATCCATTAAATTGATCTTTACCTTCAGGTATGTAGGACAACCTATCAGACACTTCTTTGACTGTGATTTTGCAAAAATAGAGAAATATCCTCTATATAAGAGCATACAACTTCTCCCTCACAACAACAAAACACCATAGAGCTGAAGACTTAATTAAGAAATTGCTTTATATAACAATAGCAAATCTGGCAACTCAGGAAGAAGATGTGGATCTGGGGAAAATTGCAAGAGGGAATTTGCTGGGCTTCCAGCTTCTGCTTAGGATGCAGAAAGATGGAAAGGACAGTCTAACAGCTGCAGTAACAACATGCCAGGTCACCTGCAAGAAGCACCACTTTTCTCAATCCTATCAGAAAGCTGAGGTTGCAGAACCACCAAACTAACCCAAACTCTGAGGAATAATCCAGACACTAAGGTCACATATTCCATAACTCTACTTATATGAAATATTCAGAATTGGCAAATCCCTAGGAACAGAAAGCAGGTTGCTCTTTGCCAGAGGCTAGGGAAAGGGAAGTGGAGAATGCCTGCTTGCTGAGTACAGGGTCTCCTCTGGGGATGATGAAAATGTTTGGAACTAGATAGAGGTCATAGTTGCATGCACTGTGAAGTTACTAGACACCACTGAATTGTACAATTTATTTTTCTTCCTTTTTTTTTTTTTTTTTTTTTTTTTTTTTTTTTTTTTTTTTCTGAGACGGAGTCTTGCTGTTCCCCAGGCTGAAGTACAGTAGTGCAATCTCGGCTCACTGCAAACTCCACCTCTCGGGTTCAAGCAATTCCCCCTCCTCAGCCTCCTGAGCAGCTAGGATTATAGGATCCTGCCATTACACTGCGCTAATTTTTGTATTTTTAGTAGAGACAGGGTTTCTACATCATGTTGGCCAGGCTAGTCTTGAACTCCTGACCTCAGGTGATCCCCTACCTCAGCCTCCCAAAGTGCTGGGATTACAGGCATGGGCCACTGCTCCCAGCTTGTATACTTTAAAATGGTTAATTTTATGTTATGTAAATTTTACCTCAGTTAAAAAAATGAAATAAAAAAAGGAAAAGAGGTCCTGAAAAGAGACAAGATATAAATCCTTGCTTACATGGGGCAGGAGCAAATGGGCGCCAAACGAGCCAGGTAAGAAGGATTAAGCTAAAGTGACAAAGTGCTGAAGGCCAAGGGATGGCCAGAGTGGGCACAGAGAAGCTCTGAGCATGGCAGACACAAGAGGAATTCACACCCCCTAGCTGGCTCTTCTCCATAGGCCTCAGTGGGTGCTCACCAGAAAGATCAGAAACAGACCCAGAGACAGAGAAAACCACCCTCATGGTGCACCTGTTGGAAAGGAACAGTGGCCTCGGAGATAAGGGCATGAGGTGCACCTGGGACCTTCTCCCCTGCCTCAGTCACAGAGCTTAACAGAAGCAAGCTGGAAATCAAAAACAGACCTATAGCTGGAAAACCAACTAAGGCAACTAAGCTGAAAATTAAACAATACACTTCTAAATAAACCATGGATCAAAAAGGCAGTCATGAGAAAAATTAGAGAATACTTTGAAATGAATGAAAATGAAATCCATATCAAAATTTGTAGAGTGGAGCTAAAATAGTGCTTAGAGGGGAAATCTATTGCATTAAATGCCCGTAGTAGGAAAGAAGAAAGGTCTCTTACGAATGATTTAAACTTACGCTTTAAGGAACTAGAGAAGTAAGAGCCAATTAAACCCAAAGTGAGCAGAAAAAAAGAAATCATAACAGGAACAGCATAAATCAATGAATGGAGAAGAGAAATATGATAGAGAAAAGCTATGAAACCAAAAGCACTTTGAAATAGTATATTTACCATGCTGATTAGGACAAAACAGAAGTAAAAGTTATCAATGTTAGGAATTTTAAAAAGATATTAAAAGATGGCTGCTCAAACCTCAGGCCATATATCCATTGGAGAGGCAAACATCTGCCCAGTTAATCAAACAGACTCAGGAATTGAATCTCATTAGTCCTGATGAGCCTGTTCTGGTCATGTGTCCACCCTGAGCCAATCACTGATGCCAGGGGTGGAAGGTGCTGATGGGTTTCCTCTAGGTACCACCTTCCAGTCCTGGAGTCTGGGACAGAGTCAGCCCCATCTAAATCCTGTGGCATCAGAGGAGAAACGTGGATGTGGGCTCTCGTGCAGCAAGTAGCTCAGACACATGGACATACAAACTCCAAAGGAGAGCAAATGGCAGCAGACGCCCTCTCAGAGCTTCCAGTAAGAAGAGTGGAGCATTCTTGAGAGTCTCCTGGTACTATGGAAGCTTCAGCACAGGAATGATAACCTTAGGACACCCCAGTGACCGTGTCGCAGTCCTAGGGCTGACATGCCACACTTTGTCCCTGTAGGACTGCCAAGGCTGTGGCATGTCCTGACTATAGCTATGACATGCTATGACTCAGTCCTCCAAGTATTAAAGCACCCCAGGAATGGAGGAGTCCTGACCTTGCCATTCGTGGGAGAGGGCACCCTGGGAGACGGTAGCAAGGGAAAGAAGCAGGCAGGAAGGGACCCGGAATAGCTCTTCCTCTAGGTGTCCTCTTTTATTGTCTCCATTCTATGTTCTCACCAACAACACTGATGGGTCTATCAAGGGAAACTTATAAAGGACAATCAGACACCAAAAGTGAGACATCAGGTTGTCTTTTCAAATCTCCAAGCCTCTCTCCTTTAGCAGAGACAAAGGAGAATGAGCAAGAAGGTCATTTTTTCAGCATCGTTTACCAAGCTGTTGCCATGTAAACTGCTTTGTAATTAACATTTCCTTGCCTTGTTTCTGGGGCTATAACTGTGCTTCTCACCATTATTTTGGCTTCATTACAAAGAACAGCAGTTTACTTATTAAATGATACACACTGTGTGGCACATGAGTGTTAACTGTCAGAATAGACCTGGTTTTGTTAGAAGCACTGTTTCATTTATGACACACGGAAAACAGAACCTGGTTCTTTTCTTGAATTCCAATCCTTTTCCTATTTGTTTCATAAAGATAGCAAGCAACGCAGCACCCAGGTGATACCTGCATTATGAATAACTTAAGCTCAGTTTGGCACATATTTGTATGGGCCTCTGGGTACCTTGAAATTATTGCTATTAAGATGTCAATAAATACCTATTTAAGGATAAACTCATTAGGAACTAACACGGTAAGTGAGAATTGAAGGCATATTTATAGTGGTGGGTAATTCAATATGCCATTGCTTAATTATATTCAATGCATGATTACTTTTTCTACCTCCAAAATAAACCTTTGAAGTGAAACATTTTTAATTAGAAAAATATCAACACAAGATGCAGTTTGAAACCCAGTCACATATAAACAACAAGACAGGCAGGTGGTGCTTCCATGAGAGGGAATTTTGAAGGCTCTGGTGTTGCAATCAGGCAACATAGAGCATAGGCCAGGGTGGACCCCACAGGCTTATGCTCAGCTAGTGGAGACATTGGTGATGCCCAAACTCGGTCTGATTGGTAAAATTTTGCCTCATGGAGAAGCCCAAAGAGCCTCAGCGCCCTCCAGTCACAAGCCAAGAGAATGACCTGTTCCTTGAGAGTAAGAGGCTCAGGTGGAAGGTAAGAACATCGTGTTGTGGAATACACAGAGGGACACCCAGCAACTGGGCTACAGCACTCCTGCCAGCCTTCTGGCTCCTCTCGAGCACAAGCCCAAGGATACTGGGGCCTTAGGATGGAAGTGAGTGCTCACACCCTGGAGGAGACTCAGGAAGCCACAGAGCATCAAGTCTGCTGGGGCTGGGAGTTGGTAGAGATGTTGCTCTCCATCCAGCCTGCTCCTTCAGAATTTTCAGGATGTATTAGTTCCTTCTCACAGTGCTAATAAAGATATACCCAAGACAGGATGATTTATAAAAGACAGACGTTTAATGGACTCACAGTTCAAAATGGCTGGCGGGGGGGAGCTCAGGAAACTTACAATCATGGAAAAGGGGAAGGAAACACTTTCCTTCTTCATATGGCAGCAGCAAGGAATGCAGAGAAAGGTGGGGGAAGGGCCCTTTATAAAACCATCAGATCTCATGAGAACTCACTCACTATCCTGAGAACTGCATGGACGTAACCATGCTGATTCAGTTACCTCCAACGGAGTCCCTCCCATGATACAGGGGGATTACGGGAACTACCATTCAAGATGAGCTTTGGCTGTGGACACGGCCAAACTGTATCACAGTAGTTGGCACCCCTTGGTGCCTGTGTCATGTGCCCAGATGAAACTCCAGCCAACAACTGTCCGGTTCATTATGGCACATCAGCATGCTTACCCGGTGACGTCAGTGGAAACTAGATTTGTGCTCCCTGTGACATAGGTTTTGCCACTTTCATTACCAGTCCCAAGGACCGTGCTGACCTGGTGGACAAGTGCCATCAGATCCCAGCATCAGTCAAAAGGGGAAGTCAGGCTATCCGTCGTCCTCAATCTAAGCTTCCCAGGCTCCCTCTTGGAACTGCATCCATGGTACAGGTCATCAGGAGGTATTTCCTGTGTAAGTCACCGAATTTAGTGATACGCTAATGAACTGGCCCTTCTGCCTACCCCAGAGAAGCTGCACAACGAGCCCCATGCTGTGTCTACTCATGGCCTTTGACTCCCAGCCCAGGCACTTTTAGCTTCTACCAATGTTTTTCTGTTGTCTCTTGGTGTTTAATGTAGCAGGGAAGAAATTTTAGTCCAATCGACCTGACATTCATTTCCTCAAGGGTAAGTTCAAAGGCATTGTTTTGTTAATTTTGACATTATAAAACATTGCCACCATTGTCTCCATGCCTGTCTCTCTTCATTCATGGAGCCTGGGGACTGTAGGCCCCTGCTCTGGTGGGCAAGTCTATTTCCAGGTCAGAAAAGTTTTCTCTAATACCTTTGATTGTTGCCTCCTTCTAATTTCCAGAGTGTGCTCTGTCAGGAGAGGCTTTTATTCATGGATTGGATCTCCTTGGCTAGTCCTCCACTTCTATTAGCTTATTTTTCTTATCTTTTAATCTTTTTATTCATTTCCTCTGTGATCGTATAAGGTCAGTCAAGTTTATCTTCGGCTTTACCGAGTTGATTTCCTTCAATGATGAGCCTGATTTTTCTCTTCTGGTGTGGATTTAATATCTGCCTCTGTTCTTTTTATCTATGAACTTGTTCCCAGGACAGTGCTATCCTTATCTTACTCTGGAGAATTAAACAAGAGCTGTGTCTTCTTGGGTCACACAGAGGATACTGAGCAGGTGTTTTCTAAAAAGAATCCTTCTGTTAAGTAGAGTACGTCTGTTATATGGAGACCTCTTCTTTGAGGGCAGGGAGCTGGGGTTGCTACCAGTAGAAAGTGTCCAGGTTCTTGGCATCTCAAATAAAGAATTGGCCCAGGCACAAAGCAAAGAAAGCAAAAGCGGGGATGTAAAGAAAATGAAAGTACACTCCACAGTGTGGGAGTGGGCCCGAGGAAAGGGGCTCAAGAGCTCTGGTTACAGAATTTTCTGGGATTTCAATAATCTAGAGGATTTCTATTGGTTACTTGGTGTGTGTTCTATGTAGATGAAGAGAATGAGGTGAAGTTATAGAGTCGTTCACTCAGGATGTGCCCTGTGGTAAATGGAGAGGATGTTACTTGGTGTGTGTGGTCTGTGTACATGGAGGGGATGAAGTGAAGTTACAGAGCCGTTCACATTCCTGTCATTGCTGAAGTACTTTCATTTTATTTATTTATTATTTTTTAATTAAAAAAAATTTTTTTTTGAGCTGGAGTCTCACTCTGTCACCCAGGCTGGAGTGCAATGATGCAATCTAAACTCACAGCAACCTCTGACTTCCAGGTTCAAGCACTCCTCCTGCCTCAGCCTCCTGAGAAGCTGAGATTACAGGCATCTGCCATCATGCCTGGCTAATGTTTGTATTTTTGTAGAGATGGGGTTTCACCATGTTGGCCAGGCTGGTCTCGAACTCCTGACCTCAAGTGATCGGCCCACCTAGGCCTCCCAAAGTGCTGGGATTACAGGCATGAGCCACTGTACCTGGCCTAGGAGGTCAGTGTGGGTTGGCCTTATGTTCTCTGCTTCCAGGCCCTATTCTCCTGCCTCAGGGTCAGAGGTCAGAACCCAAATGCTTTTAGGGCCAGGCAAGCATCTGCAATGAGTGAAACCATTGGCTGGCTGGAAGGACGATCAGAGCTTCTTGTCTGACTTGGCCACGGAAGTGGAAAATCCCTGTTTCCAGGTGAAATGCCGTTACTTTTCAATAGTAGGCCAACCTGGGGGTGGGAAGGGAAAATGCAAAAGGCTCCCTGGCCAGTGTTCTGCCCGCTGGCCTCTAGTCTTTGGCTAAGGCTTAGCAGAAAAGCCTTCCCCTGTGAGGAGAACCTTCTCTGAGGTTCCATGTGGTCCCTGCTGCTTCTTCCTGGAGTGAAGAAGGATTTTCCAATCCCCTTGGTAGAAGACAGGATACCCACTTGATTCCCTCATCTGACTGGAGGTGAAGGAGCGCTCTGCTGAGTTTGCTTAGCAAGATGCAGCCTTTAAAATGACAGCAGTAGTGAGGATGAGAGTGAGGTCACATAGTGCACTTCCTACGGGCCAGACAGGCGAAGTGCTCGTGTATATTGCATCCTTTATTAAAAGGCACCCAGCAAGGTGTTTGGGACATAGTAAGCTCTCAGTAAACATCATGATTTTCATGATTATTAAGATTGCTCTTTACATGTGGAAGCCACAGGATGGAAGCCATGGGCAGCTGGTGAGGCGTGAACAGCACAGCCCCCAGGGCACACCAGGCCTGCATTAGTGCTTGCTCCTGCTTCTTGCTTTTTGCTGAGATTAGCAGCACTTTTCCAGGGTGCCGAGGCAGACAGCGGGAAGTCAGGCTTTCAACCAGTGCTAACAGTGGGCACTGTGCTACAAGCTGTGCGTAAGCACTTCCTAATTTTTACAACAAACTTGCAAAGCTGGTGGTGGTGTCTCATGTTTACAGATGAACAAACTAAGATTTGGAGAGGCTAAATAGAGGATTTATAACTGGGTTGAGGAAGATGAAGACAGAAAATGGTACGCCAAATTCCCTAATATAGAGGGTGTTGGGAACCTTGAATGCAGTGATTCGAGTGAAATGATCAGGGTGGAAGCCAGATTAAAATGGTCTGCATAGGAAATGAAAAATGTTTATATGGGCTGGGTGTGGCGGCTCATGCCTGTCATCCCAGCACTTTGGGAGACCAAGGTGGGTGGATCACCTGAGGTCCCAAGTTTGAGACCAGCCTGGCCAACATGGTGAAATCCCAGCTCTACTAAAAATACAAAAATTAGCTGGCTGTGGTGGCACATGCCTGTAATCCCAGCTACTTGGGAGCCTGAGGCAGGAGAACCACTTGATTCTAGGAGGCAGAAGTTGTAGTGAGCCAGGATCATGCCAGTGCTCTCTAGCCCTGGTGACAGAGCTAGGCTCTGTCTCAAAAAACAAAAAACAAAAAAAAAAAAAAGAAAAAGAAAAATGTATATATGGCAAGAATATCCATTAAAGAGTAAACATACTATAGACTAAGAAACAATTTGCAAGATATGATAGATACAGGATTCATCTATCTAACATAAAGAAGTCTGCTATAAATTAAGGAACAAAACATATACAATCCAATATAAAAATTCTCCGTGAATATGAGCAGGCAATATACAGAAGAAGAAGTCCAAATACTCTGTAGCCAACTTCCTTAAAGTCTGAAATTTTCAAATTAAACCCAGAAGTCTATTTTTTACCTGTTGATGATAAAAGCCAGTATTATACAGAGTGAAGGGGAAAGATACTCTTTCCTTCTTGCTGGCATGAGTGTGAAATACTACAACCTCTTTAAAATGTCATCTAGAAATATCACTTAAAGTGTAAAATATTTGTAACACTTTGGTGTGAGTATCATACACTCACGCTGATAGGATGTGCTGGCTATGTCATTTCCTAGCTCTGTAACTCTCGGACACATTATTTAACCTCAATGTGCTTCAGTTTCCTCATCTGAAATAATTAAAATACGTATCCCACAGGGCTGTTGCAAAAATTTCATGAGTGAACACAGATATAACCAGTGCTCTGCTGTCACTGTCATCACCATCATCCCTACTGGATATTGCAGATCCTTCTGCAATTTGCTTCTTCTGATCAAATTGTATTTCTTCATGATGATATGTGTAGTTCTGTCTCATTTATTTTTATTTTGCTACTATATAGTAAGTACATTATATGACTATATGACAATTACATAAATGTTTGCTGATTGATGAAGGCAGGTCTTATTTGCCGTCACAAACATGGCTTTAGTGATCTTCTTGTCCTTATCCATCCATATATGTGAAAAGTCCTCTTGGCTGCAGTTCCAGAAATTGAATTTTAGGGCCCTGTGAGTAAACATTGTTTATTTCCCTAGATAGTGCTATTTCGTCTTTTAAAGGATAGTTTGTGGTTTGTGTTGCTCTAGATTTGCACACATGCATTATCATATCAATCTAGTTAATTTTTGCCAATAGAAGTTTTTTGCTATTTAAGCTTATTCTTCTGGGAACTGCCTATTCATGTTCTTTGCAATTTTTATTTTATTTTATTTTATTTATTTATTTATTCATTCATTTATTTAGAGACAGAGTCTCGCTCTGTTGCCCAGGCTGGAGCGCAGTGGTGCGATCTCAGCTTACTGCAACCTCCACCTCCCAGGTTCAAGCAGTTCTCCTGCCTCAGCCTCCCAAGGTAGCTGGGATTACAGGTGCCCACCACCATGCCCACCACCATCTTTGTAGTTTTAGTAGACTTAGGGTTTCACCATGTTTGCCAGGCTGGTCTCGAACTCCTGACCTCAGGCGATCCACCCTCCTTGGCCTCCCAAAGTGCTGAGATTACAGGTGTGAGCCACCACACCCCAGCCTGCAATTTTTCTATTATGTTGCTTTTCCCTTCTTGTTGATTTATTGAAACTTTATTTGATTTTATTTCTTGCAAATATCTTTTCTGAGCCTGGCTTGTCTTTTCACTTTATTTGCTTTGTGCAAAAGTTTTCATTTAAATGTAATCAAGTGTGTCTATCCTTTGATGTTCCTTTAGTGGAATTTTTGCTGTGTTTTAAATAAATTATATCATTTCTTTTCTTTCTTTTCTTTTTTTTTTTTTTTTTTGGTCTAGAGAAAGATGGAAAGTTTTCATGTTGGCCGGTATGTAGGTATATGTGCTGAGAAATATTATGTCAATAGTGCCGGAATTCTAGGTGTTGTGTTTCCTCCTTTGTACTGGGGTGATAATGTATGTTAATCTACTCATTACCCTGGAGTAAAACTTCTAGAATGCCCCATACCAGTGGTCACCTAAAAAGGTGACCCATATAACAGGTCCCTGAATCTTTATAAGTTTACTTTCCCACCCGCTGGAATGCATGTCTTCCCTAAGTCTTCAATGAACTAGCCAGCCTTCCTTCCTTCCTTCCTTCCTTTCTTTTTTCTTTCTCTCTCTCTCTCTCTTTCTTTCTTTTCTTTCTTTTTTTTTTTTTTTGAGACAGAATTTCACTCTTGTTGCCCATGGGGGAGTGCAATGGCGCAATCTCGGCTCACTGCAACCTCCACCTCCTGGGTTCAAGCAATTCTCCTGCTTCAGCCTCCACATAGCTGGGATTACAGGTGTCTGTCACCATACCGGGCTCATTTTTTGTATTTTTAGTAGAGATGGGTTTTTGCCATGTTGGCCAGGTTGGTGTTGAACTCCTGCCCTCAGGGAATCTGCCCACCCTGGCCTCCCAAAGTGCTGGGATTACAGGTGTGAGCCATCACACCCAGTCTAATTCTCTCTTATCCAGTCAAATTACCATGACTTTATTCATATTGTAGCCCAATAGAATGTTCTGAAAGGTGTTTAGTAGGCCTGTGTCTCTTAGATTACATTAAGGAGGGAGTAGAATAGTAGACACAGTCCTTATTCAAGCGTGGAAATATACATTCTTGTTCATTCCAAGTGACTGCGAAATATTTCTGATCCGATTTTCTGATAAGGGTGAAAGAATGTATTTGGTAGATCAGTAGCCACACACCAAGTGCCTAAGGCTATGTCAAGCTACTCTAGTAAAGATACTACACCAGGCACAGCAACTGCCACTGGGCTATCGTGTGGTTGAATTTGTTGTCATTCACTGTTGACCTGTAGGATTAGTCTGTTTTTATAGGAGCCAGACTAGCGAATCACAAGGAAGCGTAATGAGAAGCACCCCCTTGCACTTTTTCTTTAAGAATGGCACCAACTTCTACCATTCTCTTGAGGATGTGATATTGGTATTGATTTAACTATATTGGCTAGCGTGTGGATGGGGGAAGTGAGATCAGTTTCAGAGGTTTCTATTTGGTTTTTCCCACTATAATAGCTCTTATCTCTAGGCCAAGAAACCAATGTGGGAACTGTGCTAATGACCACTGTGGGTATTTGTGGTTCCAGTGGATGTAACATGAGCTAAACCAGGGCCAGGACTCCATGTGGCCCCCTGAGAGGGTACCACGACGCTGATATCATTGTTAATCAATGACTTCGCTGTTTCTAACAGTACCTAAGATGTTTTGTATTCCCCTGTCCCCACTGTGCAGTGACCAAGGTAAACAGACGTAGGTCCTTGTAGGGAAAGACTGACTCATTTTCATGAACATTTGTCATGGTGTTGCAGGGTCCTTTCTTCAGGGGCCGACCTTCCCTTTAATCCTAAAACTGGGTACCAGGTAAAGGATATTACTTGACAAAGATCAGTTCCCTCAGCCTCCTGGTCATCATTCTTGATTCTTCTGATTGCACGTGTAGGTTGATATTACCCTTGTTGGCTGCCTACTAATCTTCTCCTTGGAAAGCCACATTCAAATAAGCATCCCAATCACTTTCAGCCAGCCAGACCCCTCTGCTACCCTCCATGATACCCTCCATAATTTATCATGAGTGAGTGAGTGATAAATTATCACTCATGATAATTTAATCCACCTGCCTTCTGAGGACGAAGTGTTGCCACCTTCCCACTATTGTTTTGGGATCCTGTCATTCCCATTGCTATGGGTGAGTCCAGTCTCTAACAGCATCTCCCACCACCAGCCTGTGCGAGAATCACCTCTGCTCTTAGTGACCCTCATACCAGCACATTTCTTATAGCCTTGGTGAATAGTGTACCCTCTGTGTGCCTCTCTGGGCACACAGTACTCTGCTAGGTTTTCTGGACTTAGGTGCTATATGCCCTTTGGCATACCCACTTCTCTCTTCTGTCACCTGTCACAGAAATGCTGACATTTCTACCTTACTTGGTGTAGGCCACTGTGTTTTATGCTCCCACAAGCCATCCAAACAGCATATTTATGCCATGACTCAGAGTCGTTGCTATGGTATTGCATCCTGTATTTACAGAGAATGCTGCCAAATCAACTAAGTCTTCCTTATCCAACCTTACATTCCAGCCCCCTTGATCAAAAGCCCTTGAATCCATTTCTGTATGGGCCCTCCTCGCTTCTGCTGCTACTGCCAGACAGCTGGGCCCTGCAGCTTCTCTGGGGCATAGGGTCTTTCCTTCTGGATTCGATTAAATGCTGGATTTTCTTGTATTTCTTAAAAGATTGGACAGGCCGGGTGCAGTGGCTCACGCCTGTAATCCCAGCACTTTGGGAGGCCAAGATGGATGGATCACCTGAGGTCAGGAGTTCGAGACCAGCCTGGCAAACATGGTGAAACCGCATCTCTACTAAAAATACAAAAATTAACCCAGTGTGGTGGCAGACACCTGTAATCCCAGCTACTCGGGAGGCTGAGGAAGGAGAATCACTGGAACCCAGGAGGTGGAGGTTGCAGTGAGCCAAGATCATGCCACTGCACTCCAGCCTGGGCGACAGAGCAAGACTTTGTCTAAAAAAAAAAAAGGATTGGAAAATTTCTGGCCATCAATTTTTTAGTGGATTGGTGATCCATCCATGGCTTGTTTCAAGGATATAAAGACAACTTCATTGCAGGGCTAATTTCGCTCCATTTAAAAAGGCACAGCCTAGCCAGGGTCTCTGTTGAAAAGCCCTGGGGGTGTAGCTCAGTGGTAGAGCACGTGCTTAGCATGCATGAGGCCCTGGGTTCAATCCCTGGCACCTCCAGCTGTGGTGTTCTGTCATGTGTCACTGCAAATGGAAAGCCCTGTGAGTTGAACAGTCTCTCTACTCTAGCTAGAGGAAACTTGAAAGGTCCCAGGTACCCCATAAGCTCTGGGAATTTTCTCATCACTCCTTATAAATTATTCTTTATTTAGAAATTGTTCTTGTCCAGCCTTTGGAGTTTCATTCTGTACATGTGCAGTTTGATTTTCAACCGAAGACTTAAGGGACCCCCATGCAGATTTCTGAGTTCTTTTTAGAGTACATAGCTTCTTTCTTTCAGGTTCTCTGGCCCACAGATTACAGTGTATTTATAGTCTCTGAGCTCCAGTTGTGTGTAACTTCAACTAAGCAGGAATGTTAGATTATGTACGGGTCCCCTCCATAAGCCACAGTCCAGGGACTTCTCCAAACAGAAGTAGGCCTCCAGGCCAAAATGGGGCTTATCTCACTTCCTGCCCCTTCTCCTGTGCTGTGTGTTTTTCCGTGTCTGAAAGCTGTGCTCTTTGTGTGTTCAGTTCTCTGGTTGTCTTCTGTAGGAGGGTGATCCTGGACCACTTCCTCCCCATGACCAGAAGTCCAGAGGTTTCTTATTGCATGTTCCACCTTTATTCATTGATAGAGAAATGCTATTGCCTTTTGTATCCAGAACCTTGCCAAACTCTTTTTTTTTTTTTTAGACAATGTCTCACTTTGTTGCCCAGGCTGGAATGCAGTGGTGCAATCGCAACTCACTGCAGCCTCCACCTCCCAGGCTCAAGCCATCCTCCTGCCTCAGCCTCCCAAAGTGCTGGGCTTACACCTAACCTCCTGTATTAGTTTTCATAGCATGTGTGGACATTCCATTAAGTATTTTATATTAAAAAAACTATCATGTATCTTCAAATAAAGATGGTATAATCTCTTCCCTTCCAAATTCATATACATATTATTTCTTTTTCTTTTCTTATTTAGCTAGTGACTAGAGAACATTTTTGGTGAACATTGTAACTGCCTAAGGGATTCACCTTGCCCACTGCTTAGACAGAGCTGATTTATTAAGACAAGGGGATTGCGGTAGATAAAGAGTAATTTAAGCAGAGCCAGCTGTGCAGGAGACTGCAGTTTTATTATTACTCAAATCAGTCTCCCTGAACATTTAGGGAGCAGAGTTTTTAAGGATAACTTGGTGGGTGGGAGGAGGCCAGTGAGCCAGGAGTGCTGATTGGTCAGAGATGAAATCACAGGGAGTCAAAGCTGTCTTCTTACGCTGAGTCAGTTCCTGGGTGGGGCCACAGATGAGATGAGCCAGTTTACTGATCAAAGTGATGCCAGCTGATCCATCAAGCGCAGGGTCTGCAAAGTATCTCAAGCACTGATCTTAGGAGCAGTTTAGGGAGGGTCAGAATCTTGTAGCCTCCAACTGCATGACTCCTAGACCATAATTTCTAATTTTGTGGCTGTTTGTCCTACAGAGGCAATCTAGTCCCCAGGCAAGAAGGAGGTCTGCTTCTTCGGAAAGGGCTGTTACTGTCTTTGTTTTAAGCTATAAACTGTAATCTAAGTTTCTCCTAAAGTTAGTTCAGCCTATGCCCAGGAATGAACAAGGACAACTTGGAGGTTAGAAGCAAGATGGAGTCAGTGAAGTCTCTTTCACTGTCTCAGTCATAATTTTGCAAAAGCGGTTTCAACATGATGACAGAGGCCATCCCTCCCTTGTTCTTGACTTTGGTGCTAATGCTTCTAGACACCAACCATTAGGATTAGTGTGTGCTGCAGGCTTTTCAAGTTTCTTCTTTTTCCCAATTTCATGAGAGTTTCCAAATCATAAATTGGTATTGACTTTGGTAACTCACCTAAGTACATCTACTGAAATTTTCCTTTGTTTTCTTCTCATTGTTCTCTTAATATTATAGTAAAATATTTTCTACTTTTGAAAATTATACATTCCCAGAATAAGCATGCATTATTTTAAAATGTAATGTTGAGCTTGATTTGCCCGTGTTTTATTGAAGATTATTCTATCTGTGGATTCAGTGACAGGTTGGTCAGTCTTATCTTTTTCTTATACTCCTCTAGTCCAGTTTGGTGAAGAGGGTATTTGCTAGACTTTTCAAATGAGTTCTGGAGGCTTTCCTTCTTTTTTTTAATCTTTAAACAGTTATTTAAAATAATTATTTTTTGAAGGGATGCCAAAATGCACCATAAACCCATCCAATCCTATCATGTTTGTGTTTCTTTAAGCAGGAATCTTTTGATTACAAGTTAATTCATTCTTTTCAGTGTGTGTCGTTTTAATGCGAATTCCTGTTTCTTTGTGAATCAGTGTTGGTAACAGCAGAGTTGCTTCTGAAGTGTAGGCTGCCTAACAACAGACTGACTGAAGCTCTCCCTTCCCAGTGGGAGGGTCTTTGCTTGAAGTCCATCTCCCTGGTGGTGGGGTTTCTTTCCTGGTGGGGTGGTATGACAGATCAAAAGCTACAGGTGCAGTCTCCAAAACTCCTGTCTAGCTGGCCTGTATCCTGTAAGAGCCTGGCATCCAAACCTTTTCTGTTTATACACACACACCTGATGGTTTTTCTCCAGCTCCATACCAGGTATTACAAGAAGAGGCAGGTGCCCTCACTAGAACCTGAACGCTGTGTGTCTCTGGAAGCACCTGCCTGTCCCCAGTGCTCTGCTCTATGAAATGATGAGACACCAGGAAACCACCAGCCTTCTTCTCTGCTTTTTGTTTTTTCTGAATTTTATTATTTTATTTCATTTAAAAATTTTTAATTTAAGTTATTTTTAGGATACTGTGGAATGTGTCTCTACATTTCGTTGTATTCTCAAAATGTTTCTGTTTTTACTAAGCTTTTAGATTTTCTGGCATAAAGCTGCATGTAGCAGCCTCTTAGGGTTTTTTAATAACGCACCATAATGTCATTATAGCCCCATTTTTATTCCTTGCCTCTTGTTGGTGGCTCTTTTCTCCTGTTTTAATGATCAGTGTTATTTTATGGTCTTATTAAGGAATTGATCTTTGCCGATCTTCTATTGTTACTTTCTTGTTCATTTTGTTAGTATCTGCTTTTATATCTGTTATTTTCTTCTTGTTACTTTTTTTAGGCTTTAGTAATTTTTCTTTTTTAACCTTAAATGAATGAACTCATTTGTTTTTTTTTTTAAAGCTGTTTTTAATACATGCATGAAGGCTATAATCTAAACCCCAAGTACTAATTTAGCTACAGCCTTCGTGTTTTGAGGTACACAGCACTTTCATGCTATTCATTTTTAGATACTCTGTAATTTACATTATAAATTTCTCCTTAATTTGTGAGTTGTTAATAAATATATTTTTAAGTATCTCCATATATGTAGAGCAGACAGTGTTGTCTACCCCATTATCTTTTTTGTTCATTTTCAATTTAGTTGAATTATCGTTAGCAAACATGATCTGTATTTTTTTGATGCCATGAAATGTATTGGCAACTTCTTTGTGTTTTAATATATGATCAGTTTTTTCTTGAAAAGAATATATCTCCTATATTTTGGGGTGATGAGAGACTTTCTACAAATATATTATGCATATTTTACCTTTGCTTGTTATGAATTACTGTCTTATATAGTTCATATGTTAATTTCTAATATGAATGTGTTGAAATCTCTCTCAATGTTTTAAAATTTGGTATATTTTGAGGCAGTATTGCTAAGAACAAAATACGATTTTTCTGGTTTGATTGTTCTTTTTAGTAATATATGGTGTCCTTTATCTCCACTAATGCTATTTATCTTAAATTCTATGTTGTCTAATGTTATGTGTTCTTTAATTGTTATCCTAATTTTGTCAGTATTTGTAAGGTATATTATTTTTTATCTTTTTAATTTAAACTTTTCTGTTCAGTTTTGTGCTTCTCTATGTGCTTCTTATAAATAGTGTTAGCTAGATATTTAAACATCTTACCTGATAGTCTCTGTTTTTTAACCTGTGAGTCTAACCATTTATAGTTATTGAGATTATGGTATTTTTAGACTCATTCCCCATCGTATGGTGCACTTTCTACTTACCATCTTCTGTCTTTCCTTTTTACCCTTTCCTGCCTTTTGTTAGATTAATGAAATTTTCTATATCCACCCCTCTTGCCTGCTTCTATTCTCTGTTGATGAAGAAGCCATGATTGTATTTTCATTGATTTAGTGATTACCATTAAAGCTTTAACTATACTTTTTTTCCCTAGCAAATTCTACGGTAATTACTCTCTATTCTTCCTCAAATTTTTGCAAGAATTTTTTGTCATGCATCTACCCACTGAAAAATCCCACACTCCTTTTATCATCTTAAAGCTTTTTATTTTATCCTCTACACACGCACACACACACACACACACACACACACATTTTTGTAGTCAATAATGTGTCATACTTACTACCATAGCTTATATTAATTCCTCAGCTCATTATAACTTCCCATGTGCCTTGCTGTCCTTCTGTGCTCACTGTTTTTCTAGCTGAACGTATCAATGTTTTTAGTTAAATGCAACAGAAAATGAATTTAGCTAATTAAATAAAGGAGTTTATTCAAAAGATTGCGGGGTTTAGAGTCATGAGGAGGCAGAGAGAACAGGACTCGAGGCTAAGTTTCCAAGAATGATGGCCATTCCACAGACCCTATCTGAGGAAAGACTGTCTCTGCTCCCAGTAAGCACTACATGTGGCATTTCCACAAATCCCACATGCACTAGTAGATAGACTTCAGTGCAGCTATATTGTACCTTCTTCATCACGAACTCTTTGAAGGAAGTCACTATCTGTGGCCCATACTTGAAGTATAGGGAGTTAAGGCTCCCTTTACGGTAGGATGAAGTGCCTACACAATAATTGGAATTTTTCTATACAGGAGAATGTTTTCTCTCCCTAATTCATTTAATTTGCTTGATCATTTATGTAGGCGTGGATTCATGAATATTTACCTTATACTTTGGTGTAGAATACAATACTGCTTTATTTATGTTGCCTTCTGAATTGTTCCAGCTTTGGCCACTGGGGGCTCTTTCAGTGAGCTTCTGGGCTCCTATGCCCCTTTGACATCAATGGTCACTTTTTATTTATTATTATTATTACCTATTTCTTTCTTTCTTTCTTTCTTTTTTCTTTTGGCACTTTCTTACTTGTTTCTTTCTTTTTTTCTTTTTTTTTTTTT
>NW_016107421.1:1679022-1701006 GCF_001604975.1 Cebus imitator | reverse complement strand
GATCTCAGCTCACTGCAACCTCTGCCTCCTGAGTTCAAGCAATTCTCCTGCCTCTGCCTCCTGAGTAGCTGGGATTACAAGCATGCGCCACCATGCCTGGCTAATTTTGTAGTTTTAGTAGATGCAGGATTTCACCATGTTGGTCAGGCTGGTCTCGAACTCCTGACGTCAGATGATCCGCCCGCTTCAGTCTCCCAAAATGCTGGGATTACAGGTGTGAGCCATCACGCCTGGCCAGCACTGTCTTACTTTCTGACATTACAAGATACTCCAGGCTTAACTTGTTTATTTCCTGCCTTAGCCCTAGAAGTGTTCCTTTTTCCATGGATCCCTGGTTCCTTTTCTTGGAGAATGGTTTTAGAAACCAAGATCTAGGGGCAAGGAGTGCTATTCTGGCACATTTTATAATTTGACCTTGGACTGAAGGGGTTGACAATGACTTGCAATCATAACTCATATGTGCTTTCAAAAATTTGGCAGACTTCTCCAGGGACCCTTTCTGGGCTCCTCTAGAGGAAGGGAATGTATGGTTAGAGATGTTTGCTGGTAGAGACAGAAGCAGGGGGCACTCAGGGGGCTGGATGGAGAGGTGCCACAGTCACAGGGCTCATGAGGTCAGGGACTGAGACAGAGAGGAGCCTAGGTGCAGCCAGGGGTGGAGTATTAGTATTAGTATTAATACTAATACTAACTGGTATTAGTATTTACTAATACATTCGGTAAAGTCAATGCGTGCACATCAGACTTCCAGACTACTTTTCTAGATGAAATTTGACATGGGCAGTAAGTTCCTTATATGATTCTGGTTGATCATGAGTGAGATGTGATTGTGCCTTTGACACCCATGGTGGGAAGAAACCTGGGCTTGCCACAAGTCACCCCTACCTTTCTTGGTATGATAAGCTGATGGCATTCATCTACTCTGGAAGAGCAGTTTCGGGCAACATACAGGCAACCAAACTCATTCAGACCTCACTCCCATTTCAGTCACACCCTTGCACACAGAGGCCCCTGGGTCCATAGCCCTGCTGCCTGCCAATGAGTTCTGCAGGGCATATGATTCACCCAGCAGCCATTGCTGCCCACAGCAGGCAGAAGCTAAACGACAAGGACCCTGCTGTTGGCATTCCCAGTATCAGAGCAGGCTACAGTTTTTCAAGGAATTGTATTTTAAGGTCAACATGCCTGAGAGCAGAGGAGAACATATTGTGTTCTTATAATTAGGGATGGTTTCTGCTCTGCTGGCAGGCTCACAAACCTGCACTTTACCTCGCTGTCTCCAGGTGACCAGTGGTGCTCAGAGACAGCTGCAAAGCAGGGCATTGCGGGAATTGTGCTGACTAGGGCCAAGAAGCCTGCTACCCAGAGGAATATGTGTCTGGGGTTGGAAGGCATGCTGATGCGGCGCCTTTACGAGCCTAGTTAGTTCATGTCAGTGTCAGCACGCAGTGATACACATATCAGTGAGCCTCAGCTAGGATACTGACTTGAGGTACTTTGTACAAAACAGTAGCAAGTTTTCAAATAATACCTTCCACTTATCTTTCCATGTGTAGGAACTACTAGAGTGCTATAATAATGCATTGGTACTTAAATATAGAGATACACTATAATCATGATTGCTGGGGAACTATTAAAGTACTGGTTCTCAAATATGCTTGTATACTAGACTTACCTGGGAAACTTGCTAAAATTATTGGTCCCAAGTTTTCTCAAGAAAAGCAATATGTTCTTCTCAGAATCTGTTCGGGGTCTCCAGAACAGAGTGGCCATGTACAGTTGTGAAGTTTGTACACTGCACAAAGGCAGCTGGCAGGGGAAAACAACAAAGGCTGACTGAGTCAAACTCCCCAGCTAATCCTGAAGCGTAACCAGGTTTAGGTTTCTGTGGGCTATAAAGCAGTGGACAAATTAATTGTATTAGTAAGAAAAGGTCTTTTAGGGGAGATTCCTAAGAGGTTAAAAAAAAAACCCATCCTGCATTGTTAGATGATATGTTTAATGAGACCTGTTTTGTTTTACTTTTCCTAGAGGCTTTTGAGTTTACAGAATGTGAAAAAAAAAAAAAAAAAAAAAACCCTAAATAACAATAGTTACTCGTGACCATTCTCATACTTTAGTTAACAACATTTCAGTGCCCTACTGATTCATGTCAATTCTCAGCAATTTCAATTTCACCAGCTTGTCAGGCAGAAGACAGCAAATTGAAAAGATGATTAAAATTCTGGCCGTATTTCTAGCGCTGTCCATGGTATGTGACCTTGGAGGTGAGGAGAGGGTGCCGCCAGTTGCATCACTTCACATCCAGACAATGAACCCATAGCTTAACGAGGCGCAGTAGTTTGCTGGAGGGCACACACAGAGAGCTGGGCTTGAGCGGGAGCCCTGCATCCACCTGCTTTGCACACAGAAGGGCACCTTTGTGATTGTCTTCCGGATTTTTCTGATTAAACAAAGTATTTGTTGAGCTGGGTACCTTGTGAACTGCCACAGACATACAGGGGTCTAAGGCAGAATGTGTGTCTTTAAGGAGTTCACAGTCTAAGCAGGTGACACACCCTTCTACTTAAGGACTGAAGCATGTCACATCCAGCAACTTTGACCTGAATCCCTAGATTTTGCTATTGCACTCTCAGAGGTCCAAGTGGATGAGGCCACACGACTGCTGGGTTTGAATGGCCACGTCCTCGGTGTCTAGGAATGGCTGGGAAATCTGGGCAGCCCAGGGAAATGCACGCCGTTCTCTCCTGTTATGCCTTCATGAATCATGTTATGCCTTGGGAGTTTCCTTATGCGTGTTAAATATGTGTTCTATCCCATTGCAATGATACCAAATAATTTTAGTACCTAGTTCACATAAAAAATATTTTCTTGGACTTCTACTTTTCCATTGGAAGGAAAGAAAAGAAGAAGAGAGAGAAGGAGGGAGAGAGGAATGGAGAGACAGAGAGGGAGGGAGGGAGAAAGACCTTCTTTGGTGAAGTGTGGGATTCTACAATGTAGGACTCAAAGGGAGAGGCCACAGGCCGGCACACACAGCTAATCACACTCAGTTCCACGTGGGAGCAGACCTGGAGTGCAAAGATATAAATAAGATTCCTTTTCTCATTTCAAGGACTTCAGTCTGCCCTCCCATCTGGTGGGGAGACAGGCGTGTGAAGCACATTGTGTTGCAGCGTGATGAATGCCTTGACAGCAGGGGGAAGGCAGGGCGGGACGAGCACAGCCTGGCAGCTGGAGAAGGCGACCCCGACGGCGAAGGGTGATGTCTGGGAGGTTTCTCCTCAGCAGGGTTTCCAAAGATGAAGGAGTGTTTTCTAGAAAAGCAAGGAGGCCTCAGCTTTAATTAGTTTTTATTTTATTTTTATTTATTTATTTATTTATTGAGACAGAGTCTTGCTCTGTCGCTCAGGCTGGAGTACAGTGGCGCCATCTTGGCTCATTGCAATCTCCACCTCCCGGGTTCAAGGGATTCTCCTGCCTCAGCCTCCCAAGTAGCTGGGATTACAGGCACCTGCCACCACGCCTGGCTAATTTTTGTAGTTTTAGTAGAGATGGAGATCCATCATGAAGGCCAGGCTTATCTTGAACTCCTGACCTCAGGTGATCCACCTGCCATGGCCTCCCAAAGTGCTGGGATTACAGGCATGAGCCACCGTGCTCGGCCTTTAATTAGTTTTTATAGCCAGCTGAGGGCACTGGCTTGGGAATTACCAAGCCCTTTCACAGGGTCCTTCTCAGAAGTTACAATATAGCACAGAAACCCTGTTAAAATGCAGATTCAGATTCAGTAGATGTGGGTGAGGACTCAAGGGGCACCACTGCTGTGTAGACCACACTTGGTGCAGCAGGGCTTTACTGAAGCAGCTTCAGAGAGCAAAGACTGAGCACACCTGCCAAGTGCCAGGCACTCTTGTAAGTCTGGGGGACACAGCGAACAAGACTGACAGGGTCTCTGTCCTCATGGAACTTCGAGTCTGATGACAGCAAAGGGGAGGGCAAAGCCCAAGGCATCTCAGTCTGGTCTGGAATCTTCCATCATGCCCAGGCTCATGATAATGTTCTTGCGGTGTGTTCATTGTCTCTGCACTGTTGGCTGTGGGTGTCTCCTGCCATTCTGCTCTCCTTGTGTTTCAGGGAGCCTTGGAAACACATTGCTAGGATATGCTCCCTGGCTTGTCACATAAAAATAGCTCTGCTGTGATGTGACTTTGATTCCACAGATGCGTGAAAGATGCTCTGGAGGCTGAAGCACGATGGAAGCGTCATCTCCCCCTCCCTCCCCGATGTCCACCGTGCCCCTGCTATTAACTCTGAGACACAGGGGATTAGACAATGGTCTCCTGTCCAAAGTCACTTGCAGGAAAGTTAGTAAAGGCAGTAAATAAAGTAGTAAGTTAAGAAAATGTCCTGAAATATATGTGCTATGTAGGTGTGGTGTTCGGTAGGGCCTCAGAGGAGAGAATGACTGTTTCTGGGAGCTGAGGGTGGCAGATGAGGGTGGGAAGGTCATTTCAGAAAGGCCTAGACTCACTGCAGCCTGACCAGGGCTCCTTCTGCCTATGAAACCTGCCCTGCGTAGGCCCTTCTCTGCCCGCCTCTCAGGTGCTTCCCCCAGGTACTTCTGTCTGCCTGGAACCTTTCCCCATCCTCCGGCTCTCTAACAAACACTGATATTTCTCCTGGGTCTCCGTTCTCTGACCCTGCAAGCTGTAAGGAGACAAACCATCTTGGTTTGCTGGGAGTGTGGGATTTCCCAGGAGACGAGAATTTGCTGCTAAAATCAGGATAATCTGGGCCATTTGGGATGGTTGGTTACCCTGAGCATCTCCTCTGATGTTTCCCTTGGGCAGCACTCAGCACACAATGAATTGCATGTCCCATGTCCCTGTCCTCTTTACAAAGAGGCGGCAGCTCCATGAGGCCAGTCCTGGGACAGGCATCCACAGTGCCATGTGCAGCTGGCACCCGGGGAACTCTCATAGACAGAATTGTGGCCCTTGAACCCTCTCAAGAAAGGAGAGGGTGTTTACCAGGCAGATGGGGGCGGATGAAGCTGTGGATTCAGGGGCAGCCCGAGCAAAGGCCCTGGGGCTCTGGCCAAGCGTGGTGTGTCTGGGGAAGGCAGGTTCTGCCACCTCTCTGCCTGTGTGAGGGGCTGAGGCAGCCCTCGCCTAGAGGAAACACTGCAAAAAAGAAAAGAGCCAGCACTGGAGGACGTGGATGCACCAAACCACAGAGATGGCACTTGCTTCTGCAGATGACATTAAGATCTGGGACCATTTCAAACAGGGGACTACATGTGGGTTTGCAAAATCTTGCTCGCATGGCACTGTGTGGGAAACCTGGGCAGCCCAGGGAAATGCACGCCGTTCTCTCCTGCTATGCCTTCATGAATCATGTTATGCCTTGGGAATGTCCTTATTCAGGAAGTCTTTCGCTAAGGTTGTAGCAGAGGGGGTGGGGTATTGGGGTAGAATTCCAGAATATTCAGGAGGCGAATCTGTACTGATGACTGAGGCATGAGCGTGGGGCCGACAAAGGAGGAGGCAGAGATAAGTGTCGCTGGGATTTCTCATTGGCCGGGAGAGAAACGAGCGGAGGAGCAGGTGTGGGAGCCCACGGGTGCAGCTGGGAGCGCCATCTTGGCACAGCATCGTCCGGGAGGCCTCCCATGCTGGACCCTGCAGGTTTGCAGCTCAGTTGAGAGTTCTGGACCACAGCAATATTTAATTACCGTCAGCAAATGGATGCTAATGAAGGGAAGGAGAGGAGGAAATTGTCCAGGGAGACTGTACCAGGTAAGAAGAGGAGAGTGCCCAGGGCCAGCCCCTGAGAGTATCAAGATAATTATGCAGCCGAGGCAGAGAAGGGACATCAACTGAGAGAGGGTGCCAGGGACAGTGCTGTTTGGAATTAACAGGAGGAGAGAATTTTTGAGAACTATCTTTTTTTGTGAGACAGGGTCTCACTCTGTCACCCAGGCTGGAATGCAGTGGCCTGAACACAGCTCACTGCAGCCTCAACCTTCTGAGCTCAGGCAATGCTCCCACCTCAGCCTACCAAGTAGCTGGAGCTACAGGTGTGCACCAACACGCCCAGCTAACTTCTGTATTTTTGGAGGTCTCACTATGTTGTCCAGGCTGGTCTTCAACTCCTGGCTCAAGCAATCCACCTGCCTTGGGCTTCCAAAGTGCTGGGATTACAGGTGTGAGCCAAAAATTGGCAATCTTTTCAGTACTGGCTTCTGTGCACATCCAGCTCTAAACGGTGCATGCTGTTTAGACGGAAGAGAGGGAGGTGGGCACAGACCTGGTGGCCAGCATGGAGGAGGCAGCCTCCCTCAACATCCTCCCACCACCAATGTGGCCACAGGGAGCTGAGGTTAGTTCCTGGCAGGCTCACCTGCTGAGAGCTCCTTCTCTAATCTGAATGGTTTCCTTGTGGATGTATCACTTCTAGGCAAGAGCAACAGGAGGCCCCCCAGCCTGGGCCACCCCTGCTTCCACAGCTGACTCTGCACAGACAGCTGGGCCAGGTCCCAAGCCTCAGAGCTGGGAAGCTTTGGCTGGACCCCACAACTCTGAGGGTGCTTCTGACTCTGATGATCTGAGTCCGTGACCTTAGATTCTGTAAATTCTGGAATAGGCCACTACTTTGAGGGTCCTCTGTAAATTTCCTAATCATTGTTATTTCAGTGAATTTGTTCTGCAGATGTCTACCGAGCACCTGCTGTATGTTAGACTTGAGGTACAGAGAGAGAACATGATGGAAAGAGCCCCTGGCCTGCAGGTGTCCCAGGAGGTAGGCATTTAACGAGCATGCATGAGATGGAGAATAACTTAGTTCTCAGCAATGGGCATGCTGGTGACAGAGAATGGATCATTGCAGACATCGAATGTTAGGGATGTGGGAACTGAGATTGGGAAGAGTGAGGGAGGCTGTCACATGGAGGAACCCAGTGCTCCCACCAGCTACAGGCTGGCAGGACCAGAGCCCAGTGAAGGAGTTAAGGGAGATGAAGTTGGATGCAGGCCCAGGCTGGGTCACCTGGGGCCCTCCGTGCCCTGGGAAGAGGATAGGTTTTATTCTGGATGGAAGGGGCATTCTAGAAGGTGAGTGGCATGGTCTGATTAACATTTATCAAAATATGTCAAGATCACACTTTTAATCAGGACTGATTTGCTCCATCTGATGCCCTACACAGTTTTGGAGAGTTTTGCTAATGTCTCTGCAACATTACTTTGACAAATGGGTAAGAACTATGGGAGTAAGTGACAAATTACTTGAATATCAGCCAAGGTTAAAACTACCACTAAACACTTTTTTAAAAATATCATTGCAAATATAATAGCTTCCAAATTTCCCTGATGGGTTAATTTACCTGCTAGTGAAGAAGGGTTTAGATGACAATCCCAGACCAGCTGGAAGCTCAAGGTCATGGGGGAGCCTCTCCTTCATCCATGGTCACTTTCATTCTGACCTTGAAAGAACACGGCTTCTCCAGGCCCATGAGAACAGGGCAGCCTCAGACTGGCCTCTGTGACTTTCCTCCAGGCCATAAGCTGCTGGGACACTTGGCATGGAACCTGTAATCAGCAAAGCAAAGGGGTCACCTGGCTGGGGTCTTGGAAGGGAAGCAGAAGCACGCACAGCCTCTACCCCAGGGAGTTTGCCTTCCAAGGTGGTTAGAGAGGAGGAGCCAGGACTCCACACTTTCCATGCGTGTCCCATCTGCTCTGGGACATCTTCCAGAAAAGACTCCGTTTCATCATGTAGCTCTCTTCATACAAGTGCAGCATGATGTGCCATATTTTGTCCTGACAACATCACTCTCCATCTGTGTGGAAGCTCCAAATGAAACTGAACTAGAAAAGGGGGCAGTTGAGTGCTTTCTCTGGCTTGGTCCTGGCTCTCCCCCTTCTGTCCCCAAGACTTTGGGACAAGTGTCTCCATTTCTCCAGCTCCAGTTTCACTGCCTATATAATAGGAATGATCTTAGAGCCTCCTGATGTCACAGGGGCTGTGAATTACCTGAGAGGGAAGGAAGAGGTCTTTTTCAACCCAGAGTTTCTCACACGTAGCAAGTGATTGGCCTGTGTTGGGCACGTGATAAATCTTGAATTACAAAGGGTTGTGAAGTGGCCATCGGCATTCTCTTGCAGATGGTGAGGACTGGCAAACTCAGCTTAAGGCCCGTGAAAGGAAAATAAATCTCAGGACCCCAAAATCACTAAGCCAAAGGGAAAAGTCAAGCTGGGAACTGCACCAGGCAAGCCTGCCTCCCATTTTATTACCAAATAAGATAGCTACAAAGAGTAAAAGGCTACAAACCTCCATCACAATTTTTCCACAACAAAATTTCCTGTGGGCCTCCAGATCTTTATAACAATTCGGTTGAATTTCACCCTGGCAATGTAAATTGATAGCTTATCTTCACAGATGTGGGACAAAGAACAGAACTGAAAGTTATCCCTCCACTCACTGAAAACAAATGTATATCTGATTGTTCCTTCTCCCTTATTGTTTATATAAAAATGCAGATTCACTGAGCCAGACCAAGGCATAAATGACTATTCCTCCACTCTCTTTTCACATGTAAATTGCATATTCAGTGAAAGGCTGATCAAAGACCCAAAATAATGCAACCCTTTGTCTCTTATCTACCTATGACCTGGAAGTCCCTACTTCAAGTTGTCCCGCCTTTCTGTGCTGAAGCAATGTACATTTCACACATACCGATGTCTCATGTCTTCCTAAAATGTATAAAACCAAGCTGTGCCCGGACTACCTTGGGCACATGTGCTTAGGTCCTCCTGAGGCTGTTGGGATGTGAGAGGCAGAAGTCCATTCCACTTGAGATAAGAGGACATTTACTGCAGGGATACAGGGGACTCTGTAAGAACTGGAATGTCACCCATAACTGCCGGCTCCACCCATCTCCACCTCCCCCACCTTCCTCTGCTTCTCTGCATGTCCATTTCATCATCCTCTCTGACACCAGCTTCCTCTGCCGGCCTCCTCATTTATGCTCCGTCACAGCTTCATCTAGTATCTGCCTTTGCAGGGTACCAACTCTGAACCCCACATCTACCTATATTTCTTATTATTGAAGTGAAATTCACATCCCATAATACGAACCATTTAAAAACGTACAATTCACAATGTTGTGCCACCACCACCTCTTTCTAATTCCAAAACATTTTCATCACCACAAAAGAAAACCCCATACCCATTAATCAGCCACTTTCCCTCTGCCGCCTCCCCTCAGCTGCTGGCAATCACGAATCTGTTTCAGTTTCTGTGGACTGACTTCTTCTGGAATTTCATATGAATGGTATCATTTAATAGGTGATTTTTTGGTGACTGGCTTATTTAACTTAGTGTGGTGTTTTGAGGTCTAGCCACATTGTAGCGTGTATCACAACTTCAGTCCTTTTATGACTAATATACCATTGTATGGACAGACCACATTTTGTTGACCCATTCATCTGTGGATGGATGCTTGGATTATTTTCACATTTTTGGCTATTGTGAACAATGCCGCTATAAACGTGCAAGTCTTTGAGTATGTGTTTCTGTGCTTTTGAGCATATACTTTGCAGTGGAATTGCTGAGCCACATGGTCATTCTGTGTTTGAGGATCCCAATGAGTTTATCACTCCAGTGCCCTACACTGCATTCCAACTTGCCTCCAAGTCTCAATTCCAAATTCCTGGCACAGACAATCTAATTGGCACAGAGGAAGTGGGCACTGGTTCTAATGTAATCAACCTGTGTGTGTGGTGGGGATGGGGCGAGGTGGGCAGTGAAGAAGGCACAGAGGACATGGGGCAGCCCAGTGGCAGCAGGAGAGGATCTGCAGGAAGCAAAATAAGAAGGAAATAGCAGCATCTCTAGCCCAACCAGGCACTCCCAGGAGCCACCTGTTGTCTGGTGGAATACAGCTCTCTGTCTTTGACTCAGAGGAGTTGGTGGTAATTTTTAAACACCTGCTTTCATGATTCACTGTGTTGCCAAATTTTACATTATTGTTTCTAAAATACCACATAAATTTGTAACATTACCATAACAATCCGGTTGAATGACCATTTTCAAATCGTTCCAAATGAAAAATGAACAAGACAAAACACTCAGCAATTTTATGGGAAATTGCTTTCTACATTGTGTGCCTGTAAATAGTGCACATTAATAATGCAACACGGAGGCTCACACGTTACACAGGATGAAAGCTGCTTCTTCATGCAGCGGGTACAGTGAAGACTTAATTTCTTTGCCAATATCAAAAGGTATATTCTGTTATGAAAATGCATTGACATTTTCATTCATGACAGACACCCACAGTGTGTTGGAACAATAAAGATCAACTTGTTTTTCCTCAAGAAAAGGATTTACACATATGTCAGAATGAAAAAACACAAGCTGCTTGACACAGTGAATCATTTGCAATTATTTAAAAACTCTTCTGAATGTGTGCTTCAATACAAAGGTAGAGTCCAATTGCCAACATAAGAAGGGCTCAGTTATTTGCCTCAAATGCCAAGAAAAAAAATCCTCAAAAAAACCTTCAGTGTTTTTGAAATCAGTAGTTTTTTTCCCCTCGATATTAGATGACAAATTTAAATTTACTCATAATTTAAAAAATAACTATCCTTTTAAAATACTTAATATCTTAAAGGTCAAATATGACCATCCAATATCATATTTAAAATATTAAAGTGTTTTTGGAGGGGAAAAATAAACATTAAATGGAAAGATTTCTCCCAAGCCATTAGGACTCTGTGAAATACAATTCATAACATTATATTTTATAGAAAGCCATACTCCCTTGGTTACCTCTTTAAGTTATTTCCAGTTTATAAATATTCTCTGACCATCTTGTGCAAAACCTTTTGCATTTCGAAATATTTTCCCAGGTTAGATTTCTAAAAGTAGAATTAGAAGTCTAAAAGCCATGGACATATCCAATGCTGAGTGATTTTCAAAGAAATTTGGAGCAATTTATAACCCTACCAACAGCAATTGAGAGTGTTAATTTTAAACACATTGTTATGATTGTTTGGCATTTTCAATTTTTAAAAAATTGTTCATGGTTCTAGGACATGGAATTGTACTTTGTTGTTGTTTATATGAGTTTTCATTGTATATTATTATTGTTTACTTTTTGTTATTAGCAAAGCAAGGCATTTGTCCAAATATTTAGCAATCATTTATATATCAGATTGGTATATATTTAATCATGCATTTGTCCATTTTAGTGCCTTTTTTTTTTAATGGAGTTTCACTCTGTTACCAGACTGGAGTGCAATGGCGTGATCTCAGCTCACTGCAACCTCCACCTCCTGGGTTCAAACGATCCTTCTGCCTCAGCCTCCTGAATAGCTGAGACTACAGGCGTGTGTCACCATGCCCAGCTAGTTTTTGTGTAGAGACAGGGTTTCACCATGTTGGCCAGGATGGTCTTGATCCCTTGACCTTGTGATTCACCCGCCTTGGCCTCCCAAAGTGCTGGGATTTCAGGCTTGAGCCACCACACCTGGCTTTTAGCGCCTTTCTATTGATGTATATGAGCTATTTAAATATAATTGATATTTTCATTTCTCATTTTTGAAACAGTTTTTAAAATTAGATGTCTGACTTTTCGTTTTATGTATAGCGTGCTTTGACACATACTATTTTAAATGTTGATGGATTCGACTGTACCAGTGACTGTCTTTGAGGTAAATGCCAGTGATTCAACTTGGAAAATCCCGTGACATTCGAGGATTTTAGAAATGTATTTAATGTGTATTCCTAAAATGTTAGCTCTTAGATTTTCTGAAGCACATTTTTCTCTAACCTAACTGAAATGTATTGTGCAGTATGTTGTTAAGTCTGGATCCAAGTTGTTCTTTTTACAAATCGTTAACAAACAGACCAAACTATTTGATGACTAAAGGCTCCATTTCTACCTGATTCATATTCCTTCTTCCTAGGAGGCTTCATTTTCATCTGTAGTAAAGTGTGCTTGGAAGCTATCTCATGGACTACGTTGATATGCTTGTTCACATCAAGCTAATCTAGGTTCTGACTGAAAAGAGAAAGTTAGCCCCTGACATCAGGGAGCCACCCGGCACACCCAGCCTGGTTTTGCGGTTCTCCTGCTGAGCACAAATGATGTCACAGAACATCAGCATCTGCATGAGACTGTTCCCACCACGGAGCAAGACCAAAAGCACCTATGGTGCATCTGAACACAGACCAACCAAAGAACCAACCACAGAATGACAAACGCCCCCCACCCTGGCTGTCGGAAGTGCCACTGCCTCTGCAGTCACAGCTCCCGCTGGGCTGTCCCCCGTCTTGCTAAGACTTCCTTTGACGTCCACTTGTAGAATTGTCCCTGCTTTCTGACAGCACCCAATTCAGAGCCGTTAGCTGGGAAAAAATGGGACTAACCTGAAATTAATGCCTAATCTAGCTTTAAACCTCATTCCCTTTAAGCTCTTAAACTGGACTCAATGGATACTCTCATTTAAGAAGTAAATAGTGCAGAACAAGAAAAAAAAAAGCTATTCTAGAATTGCTTTGGGGGTGCTCCATCTTTCAGGATAAATTCTCCATTACTCTGATTTCTGGAGCCCCACCCTACTGGGTGTCACTGGTTTCTTTCTAGGACCTCTGGGTGCCAGAGGCTCTGGGTGCCACCCAGCACACCCAAACTAGCCTTGGGCTTCTCCTGCTGAACACAAATGCTGTCACAGAACATCAGCATCTGCATCAGACTGTGCCCGCCGCAGAGCAAAACAAAACCACCACTGCCCATCTAACACAGACCAACCGAAGAACCAAGCCACAGCATGACAGTCACCCCCATCCTGGCTGATGGAAGCACATCCCCATCAGACTATGCCAGCTGGCGGAGGAAAGATTGTGCCTGAGCAAGGGACTGTGTTGTAGAAGTTTCTCTTCCTGGGTCTGTGAGGGGCATGGTTTCAAAAGCGGGAGTTTGCTGGCACCATGCCTCCATCTGTGAACTAGAGGAGTTTCAAATGTAAAGTTCTTTGCCTGGGTTTCCCACGCAAGGGATAGGTAGAGAAAGCTAGATGAGGCTCCTTTGTCCCAAAAAACCTGCAGAAAGCTCTGGGAGGAGGAGGCTCTGTAACCCAGACTTGTGGACCAAGCCGCCAATCTGGGATCAGAGTCGAAGATCAATCACTCCAGAGGAAGTTTGAAAGACTTCCTCTCATTGGACGAAAACATGGGGTTAAAACTCCAGCTGCTTCTACCTATCTGGATTCCTTCTCTGGGTCCCCTCTCATGGCAGAGTGGGAGCTGTCTTCTTTCTCTCTCTCTCTCTGTCTAATAAATCGCTTTTCTGCAAAACTCTCTGGGTCCACGATATTTATTTGAACAGTAATCTCACTGTGCCTCTGGAGCCCCTTTTCCCATTCTTCAGGGTTAGCAGTGCCAAGAACCTATGTGGTCTAGTGATTAGGATTTGGTGCTCTCACCCAGGTGGCCTGGGCTCAACTCCTGATCTGGGAACCAGGCAATCTGGGTGAAGTTTTGCTGTCCTGGTTACATGAGGGGTGGCAGGCCTGCTGTCCCCCGGGTAAGGTGGTCCTTGTCCCCTTGCTGGGTATTCTGCCATCTTCTAGAGCTAACTAACTTGTGTTCTGATCCCTCTGACAAAATCAGGGCCTGGTTTTGTCCATGTGCTCCTCCAGGCTCAGAAGAGCAACTGAGTCCCCTGAGCCTCTGTCCTATCCTCCTTCAGCTGATGCTGGTGGAATCCAGTTCAGCCCCTCAGGGCATGGCCTCAGCCACTGGTACTGGCCTCCTGGGAGCTGCCAGAGACTCAACCATTCAAACCCAAAGCACCCTCCTTGACCTTGCCCTTGGACCCACAGAAATATGTTGGGCCACCCCATGTCTGTCTAGCATAGCCTCCTTTCAGTCAGATCTGGGAAAGGGAAATGAGAACCAGAGCTTCCCACAAACTTCTCCCATGGGTGAGGAGGAGGGCCCACCCACTCTGCTTACGTTAAAGTCAATGGCCTAATCATCATCATCATGATAATGGCCTCAGAGTCCCTGCCTGGCTATTAGTGTGCTAATCCTTTCTTACAATCCTGCCTGGTCTTGGAGAGCACACGAGTCCTGTGAAATCCTACTTTGAATTTCATAAGCTGAAATTGCTTTCTTTCTTTGGATTCCCTCTGTTTGCATGTTAATTTCAACCCTGCTGTTTCTCTGAGAGCCAGGGCAGAAGGATGCCATACTCAGGGGAAAACAAAAGAAAAAAAAAAAGCTTTAATAATTTCCAACTCTTCCTCTCATTCCATTTATCCCTTTGTTCCTTATAATGGGAGGGTCTGCCAGGGTATGGGACTAGGGCAAGCATGAATGTCTTCCATGCAAAACACCCCACAGTGGCAATGCGTCATTATGTAAGGCTGAAGTGCAAGGGTAAGGGAAAACAGCCCTGTTGTGGGTTTTTTTTGGTTTTTTTTTTCAGTTTGGTAAGTTTTATTTTCCTGATCCATCCAAGAGATCTTTTCTCTATAACTCGAATATAATTAACGCAGGAGTTCTGTATAAACATCAGCAACAAAGGACCTCTGTAAACTTATGAAAATTAATTGCAGGCTGTGTGTGGTGGCTCATGCCTATAATCCCAGACTTTGGGAGGCCAAGATGGGTGGATCACTTGAGGTCAGGAGTTTGAGACCAGCCCGGCCAACATGGTGAAACCCCATCTCTACTAAAAATACAAAACTTAGCTGGGCATGGGTAGCGGAAGCCTGTAATCCCAGCTACTCGGGAGACTGAGGCAGGAGAATTGCTTGAACCCAGGAGGCAGAGGTTGCAGTGAGCCGAGATCGTGCCATTGCACTCCAGCCTGGGCAACAAGAGTGAAACTCATAAAAAAAAAAAAAAAAAAAAAAAAAAAAAAAAAAAAAAAAAAAAAAAAAAAAAAAAAAAAAAGAAGAAAGAAAATTAATTGCAGCACACGATGTTGATGGACCATCCAGTACCTACTCCCTGCAACATGCATACACCTGAGTGTCCCGGGAGCTTCTGCGGACAGATCCCTGCCCACTGACAGCTTCCCAGCTGTGTCTTACTGCTTCTCTGCCCACGAGCTTGCTGGACACTGCACTGTGGGTCTTGTTCAGCCCAAGCTCAGGAAGCCCAGAAATTCTGGGATCTAACACTGACACCACCTTTGCAAAAATTGTAACAGTGAGAAAATGATGGCAGTGAAAGAGATTTGACCTAACTGACTCCATCTTGCTTCTTGCCTCCAAGCTGCTCTTGTTCATTCCTGCGTGTAGCTGACCTAACTTCAGGAGGAATTTAGTTTACGGTGTATCATTGAGACAAAGGTGATATCAGGCCTTACCTGAAGCAAACTTCCTTCTCACCTGGGGACCAGGCTACCTTTGTAAGACAAAAAAATTCGCCACAAGATTATCAATGTTTTAGGAGTCATACAGCCAGAGGCCACAAGATTCCAAACCTCCTAGGGATAATATTAGTACTGTAAAACGTAAGATTCATACTTGAGGAATTTTTCAGACCCTGTGTTCTAGGCACCATCTGGAGCCACCCAGGCCAGTAACCTGGCTCAACCAGTTCTGCAATCCCACCCAGGAACAGAACACAGCAAGAACAACCAACCCACTGCCACCCCGTACGATTTCATCTTCAACCTGACTAATCAGTGCCCCCCAACTCCTTGGACCCCTACCCACCAAATTATTTTCTTAAAGCCCTCCAAAACTCTGAATTTCAGGGGAGACTGATTTGAGTAAAAAAACTTTGGTCTCCAGTTTAGCTGGCTCTGTGTATATTAAACTCTTTCTCTATGCAATTCTCCTGTTTTGATAAATTGGTTCTGAGAAGTGGACAAGTAGAACCCATTAGGTGGTTTGACACCTTTAGGATAAACCCTCAACAAATGAGGCATGAGAATTCTAGATAAATACCCCAGCTTTCCTTCTGTCAGGGGACAGCCTCAAAGCATGTTCTGCATGATGTCACAGGGCTGGTATCATCTGCCCAGTGATGATATGCTCAGAACACACCCTTGATTGCATTTCCTTGCTTCTCTGCCTCACCTCCTCTGCTCCCTCCTTCATGCTTCTCAGAGTGAGCCCCCATCCCTCAAGTAACCTCCTGAATTCAAGTCTCTGTGACTAGAAGATTCCAAACTAACAACTAGGACCTGTGCACACCGTGAATGGAGTCCTGAACTTCAGGGCTTTAGGGCAGTAAGTTATTTGGTGGGGCTGAGGTGGCTCAAAGCTTGTCTTCATAAAAAAGTTGATGTAGAGCAAATTATAAACTAGAAAAGTGGACAACCATGGAGGTTGAAAAGAATTTGGGAGCAGATATAGGCTCCTGTCCATGCCCCCCACCCCTCAACTCAGGGTCACCTGGTCACTTCATTTGACTCATCGACCTCCCTTCTATGTCACCCCACCCAGGCACTGAAGGAGAAGGGGAGATTGTGCTCCCAGAGGAAGGCAAGCTCCATACAGAAAGTGCAAACTCAGCTGCTGTGTCTTTTGGGTCATAGTCTCAGAAGGTAAGTGAGGCTTTAGGTGGCTGGATGCAGTGTGGAAAATGATCAATATGGCTCTTATAGGAAAGTATAGCACAAAAAGAGACATTTTAAAGAAAATAAAATAATTTGGTAAAATGCAAACTATTTTTTAAATCTAAATTAGGGGGCTTTGCCTCTTAAGAAATGGTCATTTCCTCATGACTTTATCATTGTGTGAAAGCTCCCACTAGGAGCTTGCATTAGGAGATCCCAATGTATTTCTTGGAATGAAACACATTGATTTGATTGATATCTTTGGCTTCCCTTCTGCACCTTCATGTTAACTTTGAATTGGGTCTACTCTGACCTCTGGAACCTCTTCAGTACCTGTATTCTTAGAGGTGAGTCCAGTATGCCTCACATGTCATTGCATGCTATACTGATGAACTGTGGTTGCAATGTGAAATGAAGTCTGCTCTAGGGTCTGACGATTTGGGGAAGCCTAAAAGAAAGTCTTTCCACCTCCACGGTGGTACTTATTGGCCTTTCTTTCAAAGGAGGATCTATGAAAATATGCAGAAGCGTAAACATTGGGAAACCAAAGAAAAGGCTTCCTTAGTCATAAACATCGGTCTTGGAGTAGCACATCCTAGCCCCCGATGAAGGGGGAGTGTCTGACGAGGAAAGCAGGCAGAGACCCAGGATCCATCAGGAAGAAAAGAATTATAGGCATATTCATAAATGGCCCCCTTTCTTGATTTTTTAAAAAGTAGCTGCTTGTTTAGAGGAAGGATTTGATGTGCATGTTTCTACTGGACAATGACCACTCCCAAATATGTGGGGAAGTGAGATAGTAGCTGGCAGGAAGGCTACCATGTTCATGAGGAAGCCAAGAGGATCTGGCCAGCACCTAGAGTGCAGGGGTCAAGAAGGCAGACAAATACTCTCTGCAGCTGCAGTCACGAGCAGGGCCGAACCCCTATCCACAGAACCCCAGCTCTTGGCATGCTCCACATAGTAGGTGTGTGCCCTTAGAAATGAGGAGGGCTACCTGTGAGCTTAAAAAGCAGGACATGCTGTGGATAACTGGTCTAAAGAGAAAAATTTAAAGCACTTTTCTCTTTCAGTGATAAATGACTCCCTTAGACAACCGGGGCTGGTAACATTCATCTTTGCTTCCTGCCCCAAGCCTCAGTTATTTTTGTCTCATTAAGACATCACCTCATGAACTTTTACAGTAAAAAAATGAGATGGAGGGCTGGGTGCAGTGACTCACACCTATAATCCCAGCACTTTGGGAGACTGAGGCAGGCAGATCACCTGAGGTCAGGAGGTCAAGACCAGCCTGGCCAATGGGATGAAACCCCATCTCTACTAAAAATACAAAAATTAGCCGGGTGTGGTGGCCTAGCTACTCAGGAGGCTGAGGCAGGAAAATCTCTTGAACCCGGGAGGTGGAGGTTGCAGTGGGCCACGATTGCACCACTGCACTCCACCCTGGGCAACAAGAGTGAAACTCCATCTCAAAAAAAAAAAAAAGTGAAATAAAGAGAGGTACACAATTTACAAAACACACAAGGGCTGCCTATTTTTCTTCTGGGCTTTCTAGAGTTAGGGACTCCTGAAAGAATACAGATTGGATTTAGGAATAGACAATTCAGAGAGACCCAGAAAAAAAATGTATTGCAAATGTGTGCGTGTGTGTTGCATGTGTATGTTTTATGTGTGGTCTATGTGTGAGGTGCGTATGGTGTGTGTGTGTGTGTGTGAAGCAAGTTTAAGCCATCTCAGAAGCTTTGCTGGCCAAGTTCATTATTATCAGGAACTCTGCTTACCTGAAGTCAACTTGAGCACACCCAGAGAACAGGAAATGGTGGGAAGGTTTTCTTTTTGGTTCCCATCTCTTCACCTGGCAGAGCATCCAGCATTCAACTTGTACAAGATCCCAGGAGCCCTCTGTGGCTTGGGCTCTCACTCGATTTCTTTTTCTGCACTCTCCCACTTGAGTCCTGGTTTCACCATCCCCACTCCTTGTGGGCCAGGACTGCAAGTCCTGCTTGCATTTTTTGACCAATCCTGGTTAGTTGCGAGCTTAGACCCCGTCATTTTCAGAGTCAGGCATGTTAAGACAAGCTCACTGTCTCTGTGATATTGATTGCCTTGTAATCACTTAACTCTTATATGTCATGTGAAAGGGGCTTGTCCCCGTGAGATGTAGGAAAGTGAGGAGAGAAGGGAGTTGAACGTAGAACCCCATTTATCTCCCCACCTTGTGCGTGTGCACATATGCACAAATATACTAGCAAGCACAGGCTTCCCATCCACATGGAATAGAACATGAGCTTCTGTCTTAGATTGGTGTCCCAGCATGGTACCCACTTCCTGTACACTACCTCCTGGGATGGCAGTGGCCCTTGGTGCTCCGGGTAGGTACCCTGAATTCTGGTTGCTGTTGAAGCCTCAGCTCCCACCCTGGAAGGAATTGGTGCCACCATCCGTTTCTGAGAAGGTTGTCTTTCCTTCCAGTGTACCTTTATTCCCCCCCAAGAAGCTCAGATACCACTTCAGACACAACTCCCCTTAGCCCAGGTATGCCCTGAGCCTCAGGTGTGAGCAAAGTCCCGGGAGCCCCTGCCTTTAGTCTAGGGCAGAAGCTAGGGACTGGCTTCCCTGCCTGAATGCCAGCAGTCTCCTTCTCCCTGTCTCATTGTTCAGTTTCTAAACCTTGACTCTCTAGTGATGACTAAGATCCAAAGAAACATCTTCTTTAGAATCTTCTAGAGTCCTAGCTGCCTGGAGCCCACCATGGCTGCTGCATCCACTGTTGGTTCTCTCTATGTGTACCATTTGCAGGAAATGGTCAGTTTTGCCACAAGCAAAGTAAACAGGTAGAAAGTTTTGCTTGTTTAAATGCATAGTGGCTGCCTTGGAACTTTCTGCTTGGGAGGTTTTCTTTTGATTTGTTATTCTGTCCAGTTCTCTGACCATCTATGGCCTGAGCTGATGAATTTGCGAATGCTTAAAGGGCTGCCAATTTGATGGGGAACCCAGGTTTCCTTGTCCTGAAACCTAGAGCAGCTATCACAGGAATTACACTTCCATCTCAGAGGAAAAAATTCTATATAGTTTTTTTTTTTTTATTGAAACGGAGTCTCACTCTGTCACTCAGCCTGGAGTGCAATGGCATGATCTCAGCTCACTGTAACCTCCACCTCCCAGGTTCAAGTGATTCTCCTGCCTCAGCCTCCCAAGTAGCTGGGATTACAGGCATGTGCCATACTCTGCTAATTTTTTTTGTATTTTTAATAGAGAAGGGGTTTCACCATGTTGGCCAGGCTGGTCTCAAACTCCTGATCTCAGGTGATCCACCAACCTTGGCCTCCCAAAGTGCTGGCATTACAGGCATGAGCCACTGCGCCCAGCCAAGATTCTATTTTTGTGTTTAAAAGAATTTCCACCTCTGTATTAGGGGCCTTCTAGATAACTCTCTATGCCCCAAATCCTTTCTAGGACTATTCCTGGAAGCAAAGAACGAAAAGTCAGCAGAAAACGCAAGGAAAACAATCTTCTACATTCCCCAGACATATCAAGACCATGGCTCACGCTTCAGCTCCTGGTCTTGATATGTCTGGAGAATGTAGAATCTTTTGCAGGAAATTTTGAAACTAAATGTCATCTCAAGCCACGGACATTTCTGAAATCAGCATTGATGTCTGAAAGACCACAAAGCCATTGCCTAGAAATGGCGTGGCTCTAATTTGAGGGCATGTAACCAGCTCAGGGTGTAGACATAACCCAGCTTTGCAGGAAGTATGATTTCCTTTATTCTCTAGCTTCAAATTAATTTTTATTTAGACCTTCAGTTTCATTGGAGTGAAGAAAACAGTCTTAGTCTATATGGGCTCCTCAAGAATACAGGTCCTTTAAAACTGCATATCACCAAGCATTCTGGTGGGACTGCAGGGTGGGGCTCTCTAGATTTGGGCTGTCAACCCACGCAGGTGTGCTCTCATCTGCCCTCAGCTACTGAGCTGCACAGCTTTCTGCAGAGAAAGGGAGCAGGCCTGGAACTTTCAGTTGGGCCTGAAGGTTGTTGGGAGCTGTGTGACTTCCAGCACGGGTCCTGGGTGTCCTGTTGAACAGAATTTTGCAGAGCATTCACAACACATAAAGCCACTCTGTGACCACCAGTCAAGCTCGCTCCATCATCGTACCTGAACAGAGACACAGCATGAGGATTGCCCATGCCACAGAAGTGAGCAAGCATGATGTGCCTGAGCCTTCTCTTGGGAAGCTTTAGCCTCTGCACTCCCTCCTCCTCCTTCCAGATAAAGACATGCACTCAAGGAATCACACCTGCTTCCTGCAAGCATCCAACCTGGAATGGCATCCCATTTCTTTGAGCCCTTCCCTGCATCACCCAACACAAGCCCAGGCTCTATAATAGGTCTTTCCAATGCCTCTTACCTACATGCCCATGATTCTTCTGCCTACCATAACGTGTCAATGAAACCAACTGAGTTCAACTGCAGCTGTGCTCCTGGTGGTTTGGCTGGAGGTCACTGGCCTTGCTACCATGAACTATCTGTCTGCCCACCTGGCCCCTTCAAGTGCAGCTCTCAGCATCACTATCAGGGAGGAAGCATGCTTCTGTCTCAGTGCCACACTCACTCAGACACAAAGATACCTCCGTGGTTGCCCAGTGTCCTACCTGCCCTGACCCCACTGTCAGCACCTGGTGTCAGGCCCTCCAGGGCCTACCTGAGAGCAGCTCTGCCTGAGACACACCAATAGTCACTCTCCTCAACATTTATCCACCTCCTTCCCCCAAGCCAGAGATGCTTTCCTGTCTCTGAGGAAACCCCACCCATATTTCTCAAACATTTTGTCCGTGCTGTGAACCTTTTCTGGTGTTTTAAGGGCTTAGACTTTTAAAGAGAAGCTTTATTCACCCTGCTTTTATTATCTATTTATTTATTATTTATGATTTTTGCCCTGTTCCGTTTCTCCTCTTTAGCTCAAAGCTACAGATCTACTTGAATGGAGACAGGGGTGCTGGGAGGAAAGGGAGGTGGAAAATAGGAAGATAAAACAAAAAATGGGATGGGCGTGTTGGGCTTGTAATCCCAGCATTCAGGGGGCTGATGCAGGAGGATCACTTGATCTCTGGAGTTTAAGACTAACCTGGGTAACAAAGTTGGACCCCATCTCTATTTAAAACAAAGAAAGGCTGGTGCAGTGGCTCACACCTGTAATCCCAGCACTTTATAAGGGCGAAGAGGGTGGGTCACAAGGTCAGGAGTTCAAGACCAGCCTGACCAACGTGGTGAAACCCGGTCTCTATTAAAAATACAAAAAGATTAGCTGGGAGTGGTGGCACAAATCTGTGATCCCAGCTACTCAAGAGGCTGAAGCAGGGCTCCCTTGAACCCGGAAGGCAGAGGTTGCAG
>NW_016107421.1:1646010-1678540 GCF_001604975.1 Cebus imitator | reverse complement strand
GATGGGGGTTTGGGGGGATGGGTGATGGGAGAATGAGGGGATGGGCGGATGTTGGTTAAAGGATCCAAAATTTCAATCATGAAGGGAAATAAGTTCTGGAGACCTGCTGCACAGCCTGGTGGTTAGAGTTAATCATTGATACCGTTTAGATCTGTGTCCTTACCCAAATCTCGTGTTGAAATGTAATCCCCAATGCTGGAAGTAGGGTCTGGTGGGAGGTGATTTGATCATGGGGGTAGATTTCTCACGAATGGTTTAACACCATTCCCCCTGGTACTGTCCTCATGAGAGTGAGCGAGTTCTCATGAGCTCTGGTTGTTTAAAAGTGTGTGGCACCTCCTCGCCCCTTGCTCCTGCTCCTACCATATGAGATGAAAGCTTGCCTTTTGCCTTCTGCCATGATTGTAAGTTTCCTGAGGCTTCCCCAGCAGGTGCCAGCATCATGCTTCCTGTGAGCCAATCATGCATCCTGCAGAACCTTGAGCCAATCAAACCTCTTTTCTTTATAAATTACCCAGTCTCAGGTATTTCTTTATAGCAGTGCGAGAGCAAACTGATAGAATAATACTATATCACATAATTGAAATTTGCTAAGAAAGTGGATCTTAAAACATTCTCACCACACGCACAAAAATAACTATGTAAGGTGATGGATACATTAATTAGCATGACTGTGGCAATCATTTTGCAAGGTACCCACACAGGGAAATAATAAAAATGCAAACTGGAAAAAAAAAAAAACTCAATAGCAAACAATTAGGATGAATGTAATCTTAAGAAAGCCTGACTTTTGACTGGCCAAGAGATGCTAAAATATCTCTGTTGATTAAAAATGGTATCCAACAACCACAGTTCATGAGTTGTAAAAATATTCTGCTCACGCTTTTTGAAATAGAAGGGAAATAATTTTTGGCAGTAACTGTTTAAATTTCTCAAATAAATACTAGTGAGACCAAAAAAAAAAAATCAAATTTAAGGAAATTGACCATAGGCCTGTAAATATTTATAACTTAAACTTAAGGCATAATGGGTCATTTTGCTGGAATCACATGCTAGAAAAAGATTAGATCAGAAGCCAGAGAGTTCTGTGATGTGGCTTAACACAAAGGCCCTTCACTTGAGTTCTGTGGGAGAGCATTTACTGGTATTCCAGACGCTCGGCTAAAAGAAGTGTCGTGTGACTTTGTGCGGTCACACAGAGCTGAGGAAGGTCAGGGACAGAGGGACTGAGTACACAGTTTTGCGTCTTTGGGAAAATGAGGTAGAAGTTGGTTGAAGGAGGTTTTAAGTGTTTATTTTAGTGAGAAAAGAGTGAAAAGCTATTCACATGGTTTTTAATCTGCTATGAAAAGGAAGAATGGTGGTTCAAACCTGTCCATTGGATCCGCTATTGGCTAAGGGTTTCATTAGGCCAGACCTGGACGTTTGAGAATTGGGTTTTTTGATGGCCCTCCCTTCTTCTCAGTTCTTGCTGAAATCTGGGTACTTAGTTTATGTGAACAAAACCAATGGCAGTGTATTTCTATCCTGCTACCTTCCAAGGCCCCTTGAAAGTGTGTGCTGGGCCTGATAGCTGGGCCACTCAACTCTAGGCTATTGGCAAGGTCCTTTTAATGTTTCAGCACACAGGACTCTAGGAAGCTGCTCATGTTTGTCTCTGTTTGCCTGAAACAAACAGTATTTATTCTTGTCATCCTACTGATAATTCTCAGAATTTAACAAAGACTGTGAACATTTGTCACATTTTTGAAACCCCACTATGTTATATTTTTGCAAAATATGTTAACATTAGTCAAAATTTACTTGATAGTCTTTGTAATTGACCTCTGGCCCTGGGATTAGTACCTCCAGCTAGAAAAATAAACACTTCAGCTGCCATCAGCATGGGGCAGGAAACCATTAGTCTGTCACAGTATCTTATTCATTGGCATCAGCTTGAAATTAATGGTGAATTACAATGAAATACCAACTGGACTACTCATGCCATGCCCGATAAACACTCGACCACCCTGGAGCCTGGGCAGCTGTCTCCTGCTGACATGAATTTAACTCTTTGGCATGATGTACTTCAAAGGCAAGTCTCAGCTGCCCCAATTAACAGCATCAGAGAAAAGTCCAATGGGCATGTGCACAGGACATCTGAGCACTTGATAAGAAATGTCTCTTCCTTCATTCCCGTCTGTGGCCTTCTACCCCATCCGTGTCTGGGTTTGTGGTTTGGAAATAGACTGCAACTTTCAACCCTTTGTGAAGCCATTGTGTGAGCTTGCCTTGTAGAATGCATAGCTCTTGCTCAGCCACATGAAAGCATGGAGGCCTTCAGTGCTGGAGGGCAAGTCCCCACGTGCCATGTGAAATGGCAGTCAAAGCAACACCAAAGTGTACAACAATCCCTACATGCAGTTGGACATTTAAATAGCTCCTTTCTAGGTTTTTCTAATTTCTGGGTAAGTTAATCAAGCTAAAACTTCCTCTCGATCTGTTGTCCAGTTCTGCTGGTGCCCCAAATGCGTATGAAGGCTGACAGCTAGACCACTCAACTCTAAGCTATTGGCAAGGTCCTTTTAATGTTTCAGCAAACAGGATTGTTTGGGTGGATTCTAAGCTAGATTTCTGTTTTAGAGTGAATACATGTCTACCTCAACTGCCACTATTTTTTTTAAAGCATTTATTACTTTGCCTATTGTGAATGTCATACAGGATCAATATAGAAAATTTATAATAATGAAAACTAACCTTTGTGTTCTTAGTAAGCAAATTCAATCATGGTCAGTATTTGGTGAGCTTTGCACAATGCTTTTTCGGGGCAGGATTGAGTGTCTTTGTTCAGTGCGTATTCACACTAAACATAGTACAGTCTGGTATTCAGGAGGTCAGTTTCTGGGGTCAGACGGCCTGAGTAAGTGCCCCAGCAAAGCCTGGTAGTGTCATCTTGACTAAGTTTGTTAATGCCCTAAGATACTTCTTCTTAGTCAGCAATGTGGAAATAAAAATGCTATTTGCCTTAAAGTTAAAAAGTAGATGGAACCCTAAAAGAACGTTAAAGGGATTAAAAGAAAAAACATATATGTAAATTGCACTTAACACAAAAAGAGGCTGGGTGTGGTGGCTCACACCTGTAATCCCAGCACTTTGGGAGGCTGAGGCAGGTGGATCACTTGAGGTCAGGAGTTTGAGACCAGCATGGCCAACATGGTGAAACCCCGTCTCTAATAAAAGCACAATTAGTTGGGCGTGGTGGCACAAATCTGTAATCCCAGCTACATGGGAGGCTGAGGCACGAGAATCACTTGAACCCAGGAGGTGGAAGTTGCAGTGAGCAGAGATCATGCCACTGCATTCCAGCCTGGGCAACAGAGCTAGACCCTGACTCTAAAACGACAGAAAACACAAAAGGAACTTAATAAATGTAAGCTCTTTTATCATTATGAATACAAGAATACATTCTACCTTTTCTACTTTTTTTCTCCTTGACATTTCTCTGTCATTATCAAATAAGCATTTTTAATTACATAACATACTCTCAATATTGTTTTTATGAATACAGGACAATCCATGTACATTTTGTTTTTATTCATTTAATAAATATCGACTCTCTACTACAAGTTATACACTACAGTAGTAATGGAAATGGACATATAAATAAAAAGCATCCTTGCCACAAATAATTCACAGAGAAGGAAGCAGATGGATAGATACATAGACAATCACAAGGGGATGTGATCCTCAAGTATTAGAGATTTGATCAAGAAGTAAGTCCCCACAGGGGAGATGGGACTCAGACTGCATTCTGCAAGAGATGACCGTAATTGACTTAGCCATTTCTCTAATGTTGAACATTTAGATTATTTCCATTTATCATTAAAAAGACTATTAAACATTATTAAAATTAATATGTAGGAGCCTACATGCTTTTCAGAATGTTGTTTTCCTTTACAATCCAGTCTTCAAAGTGGAAATTGTCACTAGTCCATTTTTAGAAGCAGCATGTAAGAGACTGCTTCATTATGCTTCAGAGTGCCCTGAACACATTTTTTTAAATGCTCTGAAAACAATCTTGATATTATTTTAATTTGCATTTCTTTAATTGCTAGGCATGTGGTGATCTTGTTTCCATATTTATTCATCATTTCTATTTCTCTTTCTGTAAGTATCTATTAACCTCATTAGCCTGTTTACCTCTGCAGTTTCTACTGTTCTTATTGACATTTATGAACTCTGTTTGTACTATAATATTAGCTCTTTGTCTCTCATGATTATTGCAAATACTGCTCTCTGATGTATATATATATATATATACACATATGTTTTTTTTTGCCGTCCTTTTAATTTTAATAATCCCTGCTTTTATTGGAATGCACCAGCTTGGGGATGATAATAGGATTATAATAACATTAATAAAGTTGTATTGCACAACCTTCTGCATAGTGGATTCATTCCTCTTTTTAGGCTTTTCTGTGTGTTCTAGGTTCAGGACCTTCCAAATGGGGAAAATAATCCATCTTCCCGGTGGGTATGATATAATGTGTTACGTGGACTGATGCAGTTTGTCTGAAGAGAGGACCAAACCTACATGTTTTGAAAAAGCTCTGCAGATGATTTTGGCACCTACTCCTAATTATGAACTACTATCAAAATAAGCTGAATATGAGAAATTTCAACACAGGTAATGTCAGACTCTGCATTGAATAATTACTCCAACCGTACACATAAAGCATGGTGGCCATGGCTTAGCCACTGCTATGTGTTTTAACTGAGAGGAGTCCTAGTGGAGCTAGCAGAGCAATATGGCTGCCAGCACTCATAATTTGACGAAGTGGAGAGGAGCTCAATGTCAGGGTGCAGGTGGTGATGGCATCCACATAATGAACTTGTGAATACTTAATAGCCATGAGGAGAAGCCTCAAAAAGAATTCCTTGCAGCCTGAGAAGCTCAAAGATGGGATTACTTGCCCTAGGAGGTAATAAGTTCACGGTCATTGAAGATGTTTGATTGGAGGCTGGAGGGCACTTGGAATGGTGATATCATGGAACGTATCAGGAATAAAGTTAGTGAGTCCGTGGTCACTTCCTATCCCTCTTTCAAAACCCCAGCAACTCATCACAGAAGGAAATGAGTGTTGTTTAGTCGGTAAAGCTTTCCTTGCTTTCTTACTTGGGATCAAGTACTCCATCCAAAATACATCCCACAGTAGAATTATTTCTGGGATCGATGTCAAGCTAATTGAATACAGTTTGCAAAGCCCACCTTATTCACATTTTGGTAGGGGACATCACAATGACAGTTACTCATTCTCAGTTTCCTTTACCCCGGTCTCTGCCATCCCACAAAGATACCTCCTAAACCACAGTTTATCTAAAACCCTCCCATTGACTGTCTGCAAACCCAGGTCCTCTCATCTTCTTGAGGTGCTTCTACGGCCTTTAGGACCCAATGCAAACTGCTTGGCACTTTTATACAGATTCCTATTAAGTGCAGCCTAACTGCTTGTGAAGTTTGGGATGGACCAATCAGAAGCTTGGGAAGGTGCCACGTCCAAGAGTGTGTTAGTGAAGGTTCTGGAGAAATGGGTAAAGGGCACATGGTGCCTACAATAACCCTGAAAGTTTGCTGGCAATAGGGAAGCTTCGAGAAGGATTAGATCTTCTAGCACATTCACTAGGTGCCAGGAAAGCGGCCTTGGACCCTCCCAGCAACCTTTCGTAGGAGAAAGAGGAGCAGTGAGCTTCTGAACGCCTTGAAGCCAGCAAAGCTGACCTCAGTTTGGAGGTGGGAGGCTGTCTCACTAAGAAGGATATGCATGATAGCAATTCCTAAAGGAATGATGTCTCCTGGAGGCAGTGGGTACCTCGTGAGATTTTTAATCAAGATAGTGTCGGGTGGGTTTCCACTAGAGGGGGGAAACTAGGGATAAAAGAGAAACGAAGGTGGAGAGCTGGGCTTGGAAACAGAGGGAGGTCCCTGTGAGACAGGAGGAGAAGGAAGGAGGACGTGGTGAAGTGGAACAAAGCTGAGGAAGCACCTAGTTAATGAAAGAAAATGCAAATTATTTGATGAGAGTCTAGGGGCTAGATAATGATTTCTTAAGAAAGCTAAAATCTATCAAGTGCTTTCTAAATATCAGACACCTATTGTAGTGGGTAGAATTGTCTACCCCAAAAAGATGTTGTAACTCCTGGTACCTGTGAATGTAATCTTATCTGGAAATAGAGACTTTGCAGATGTAATCAGATTACGATGAAGGCTTATTGGATGACGTTGTACTGTATTAGAGAGAACCCTAATTCAATGACTGGTGGCATTATAAGAAGGGGGAAATAAATTTGGGCTGGGCGCGGTGGCTCACGCCTGTTATCTTAACACTTTGGGAAGCCGAGGTGGGTGGATCACAAGGCCAAGAGATTGAGACCATCCTAGCCAACATAGTGAAACCCTATCTCAACTAAAAATAAAAATAAATTAGCAGGGGAAGGTGGCGTGCACATGTAGTTTTAGCTACTGGGGAGGCTGAGGCAGGAGAATCGCTTGAACTCGGGAGAAGGAAGTTGCAGTGAGTTGCGATCTCACCATTGCACTCTAGCCTGGGTGGAGACTCCCTCTCAAAAAAAAAAAGAAGAGGGAAATCTGGGCACCCGCAGAGGAAACAAAGGAAAGAGGGTCCCATGAACACAGGGACTGAAGTGATGGATCTATAAGGCAACGAATGCTAAGGATTGCTGGAAAACCAATGCTGGGAGAGAGGCGTTGAGCAGATTCTTTCTCGGAGCCTCCAGGAGGACCCACCTGCTGACACCTTGATTTTGGACTCCTCGCCTTCATGACTGTAAGAGAATAAATCCCTGCTGTTTGAAGCCACCCAGTTAGTAGTCATTTGTTAAGCAGCCTGGGAAACGAATTTACCTGTTTAGCAGTTTACCTGGTGACTATTTGGAATGTGTGTGGTGGAGAATGAAAAGAGAAATGAAGATGAATAAGAAAAAAAAGTTAGTCAAGCAACACTGAAGGCCTAGCTGAGACAGGCAGAGAGACGGTGCAAGAGGCCTTGGTGATGGGGAATTTCATCTCGCTGTTCTTCAGTGGGCAGCCAGCGTGGAGGACACAGATGTCTGGAATGTTCTGCAGCTGGAGATTGGTGAAACAGTGAGGGGAAAGAAAAGGGAATGAGGATTGGCTGTGTGTCATGAATTCAGAACTGGGCCATGGATTGAGGCTTAAAAAGTAGAAGGGGAAGCCCACGGCTTTCTGTGGGTGTGGGGTGGTCTGAGAGAAATCCCAAAATGCAGCAGGGGCTTTTTCTTCTCTGCTCAGGGACAATCACCTTGTGACTCTTTTACTCCTCTGCTTAATCTCCCAGCCAAAGTCAGCAAAACATCTCACCCTCAGATTCCAGAATTTCCAGGACTGAAGGGCTGGGAACAGGGAGGCTGCCAGCAGGAATGCATTCCCAGCAATGAAGCATTCTGAATTTCCAATTTACAGCCACAAAATATTTTTATTGTGTGGATTTTGTTTTTCTCTAAATGCCTCCTCCTTGGCTCAAAGTTTCGCGGGATAAAAGAGGCCCCCAAAGGCCCCCAAAGACCATTGTCTAAAGTGGATTTGCTCTCCTGCTTGTGTCTGGCAGCAAGACAGGGTATAACATTGGTGATGAAATAAGGAGAATTGCTTATTCCAGACTTAAATCATTGTTTGCTGCTAAGGATTTGTATTTTTGCATTTTGTATTGCTAGATATGTAATTGGCAGGCATGCAAATTAGGCAAGATAATGAGCTGCAATTTCTTCCACTCTAAGGAGGGTCTTTGTGATGAAAAGGAATAAGAAAAACTGGATATTTCAAGCTACTGAATAACACAGAGGAGACTATTACATTTTTTAGGAAGAGGAACTCATTACTTGCTTCAGTGAGCACCTGCAACAGTGGGTCTTGGCATTTTGGGGCATTCCTTGCCCCAGGTACGAGTTTAAGGAAGAAACGAAGTTAGCAAGTCTCTCTCAGGAAATATAGAGAAATGCTTTTGGGCAAGTCATTAGCAGAATGCCTACCCATGGATTTCCTGACATCTTCTTCAAAGGAGAAAAGAAGGAACTTTTCATGGTATCAGCTTCTGATGAGTGTGCTCTGAGCGCGGCATCAGTAAGTTGAGTGGGCGTGGTTCACACTCAGGCCTGGGCTCCAGTCTGCTGCAAAGTCAGTACAGCAGAGTGAGTCTCTGAAGTGTGACTGAGGTGCTCACACCCATCAGAGGGGTAGCACCTACTTCTGTCTTGGAACTTTCACTGATGGGAACAAGGTCATTGGTTCCTTCAAGAGGTGCAAAGCCTTGTTGGGTATCTATAAAGTATCCTTGAAGTTCTGAGTGCTTTACCAAGCATGACCGTCATCGACCATGCGGGTTAAACATGATGGGCCTGATTTTTGCCATGAAGGAGGATGAGGCTATGTCTCTAGTAATTGTTTGAGTACCTGGCCACGTCCTGTGCTGGGACCCTCTGGCTCTCCCGCAGGGAGTAAGCATGTTGACAGCCACCCTAGATTGAAGATGCTTGCCCAAGAGGCGGTATAAGAGTAGGGAAAGAAAGGGAAAATGAGAACTCTGTTTGACTGGAGGAGGGTGGGACAAAGCAGAGGGGAAGGAAGGAGACTCAGGAGGGAGGCGGGAACCACAAAGGTGAGTGCTGTCACCTGCTGCTTGGGACCACTCATTCATACTGGGGGTTAAGGATTAGTGCGGTGGATGTGACAGGTGAAGCAAACAGGAGGTACCGCGACCTCAGCCCTGAGGGTGATTGATTGTTTTGACCCCACTGTACTCAACCTTAGAAGTGACCTAACCAGTGATCTTCCAGAACATCTGTGCTTGAAGGGATCTAAAGAGCTCTGTCCTGGACAATGAGCAGATTTATGAAGCTGAGAGAGGCCAGAGCGGTGTCTCAGAGGCAGAGCCAGATGGCAGGAGAGATTGGGGAGCAACTCATCGCTAGGCAGGACTGGCTGTGGCCTCTGCCTGCTACACAGTTCCTGTCATCCAAATCAACTGCTATCATCTGTCTCCAACTCCTGTCCCCTGTTCCTTGTTCTGCAGGACTGAGCTCCTGCCCCACTGTCCTGCCTGGTCCTTGGCTCTGGGGCTGTCATCCGCTAAGACAGGCTCAGTTATACTGCTAAAGCCACCTACAGTCTAAGCCACTGAAGACAGCATGAGAATGTATCTTGTTCACAGGACATGTTAATAAGAGCCTCTGCTCCTTATAGTGACTCAGGGCCTCAGGATAAGTCAGAACCCTTCAGATGCTGCTGGTGGGTGTAAAGAGGGGAAGTGAGCCCTGGAGGATCTTAATCCAGAGTCAAGTGCATGGCCTGGAGGTGACACTCATCCCTTCTGCTCACAACTCAGGGGCCAGAACAGGACCCCTGACCCTGCTCCATACCAGGGGGACAGGACAAACAGTCCTAAACATCCCGCCATTAACGGAAGTTTGGATATCAGGATAGTTTATTAGGCAACCTTTCTGACCAGCATGGGTGTACAGTGAGTCTCCTGATGGTCCTCATGAGAGAGGGAGTCTAGGCTGATAAACTCTTACCATGAGGCAACAAGGCAGAGTTTTTCAAAGTGTGATCTGACAAGAATCTTCATCTGCAGTCCTGATGTGACTGTTAAAAACGTGCCTCGGCCTTTATCCTTGACATTGAATCATAAAGTGCTGAGAAAGGCCTTGGAAATTTGCATTAAAAAAAAAAAAAGCTAGTACATTCTAATGATAGTTTCTTTTGCTTTGCAGAAGCTCTTAAATTTAATTAGGTCCCATTTGTCTATTTTGGCTTTTGTTGCCATTGCTTTTGGTGGTTTTAGTCATGAAGTCCTTGCCGATACCTATGTCCTGAATGGTTTTGCCAAGGTTTTCTTCTAGGGTTTTTATGGTGTTAGGTCTTATGTTTAGGATCTTTAATCCAACTGGAGTTAATTTTTGTATAAGGTGTAAGGAAGGGGTCCAGTTTCAGCTTTCTGCACATGGCTAGCCAGTTTTCCCAGCACCGTTTATTGAATGGGGAATTCCCCATTGCTTGTTTTGTCAGGCAACCTACCCATCTGACAAAGGGCTAATATCCAGAATCTACAAAGAACTTAAACAAATTTACAAGAAAAAAACAAACAGCCCATCAAAAAGTGGGTGAAGGATATGAACAGACACTTTTCAAAAGAAGACATTTATGCAGCCAACAAGCATATGAAAAAAAGCTCATCATCACTGGTCATTAGAGAAATGCAAATCAAAAGCACATTGAGATATCATCTCACACCAGTTAGAATGGTGATCATTAAAAAATCTGGAGACAATAGATGCTGGAGAGGATGTGGAGAAATAGGAAAGCTTTTACAACTGTTGTTAGGGGTGTAAATTAGTTCAACCATTGTGGAAGACAGTGTGGCAATTCCTCAAGGATCTAGAAATAGAAATACCATTTGACACAGCAATCCCATTATTGGGTATATACCCAAAGGATTGTAAATTGTTCTACTGTAAAGACACATGCACATGTATGTTCATTGCTGCACCGCTTAAATAGCAAAGACTTGAAACCAACCCAAATTGCCCATCAATGATAGACTAGATAAAGAAAATGTGGTACATATACACCATGGAATACTATGCAGCCATAAAAAAGGATGAGTTCATGTCCTTTGCAGGGACATGGACGAAGCCGGGAACCATCATTCTCAGCAAACTGACACAAGAACAGAAAACCAAACATGGCATGTTCCCACTCATAAGTGGGTGTTGAACCATGAGAACACATGGAAACAGGGAGGGGAACATCACACACTAGGGCCTGTTGGGGGGTCGGGGTGCTAGGGGAGGGATAGCAGGGGGTGGGGGGATTGGGGAGGGATAGCATTAGGAGAAATACCTAATGTAGATGACAGGGGGATGGATGCAGCAAACCACCATGTGTATACTTATGTAACAATCCTGCACAATCTGCACATGTACCCCAGAACTCAAAATTTAAAAATAAAAATAAATAAATAAAAGCCTATTTTAGTGCTTCTTAGGGCCCTAAGGTTTGCATACCTCTGGTCTACATATTTGTGGAGTAGAGCCTGTTCTGACACAGTGCAAAGGGCTGTGATTGGGAAGCATTGCCAAAGAACATGAAGACGAACATAGAGCCACCCACTTAGGGCTCAAGCCCTGGCCCGTGGCAGCACTGGTGGGGATCTCGGCCATAGGGTGTGTACACCAGTGAACAAGATTTTACCAAGCACCGCAGGGCTGATGTCCAACAGTGGCCTCTAGTGACCATGGCAGAAATGACAGCACTATTGGACTGATTAATAGTAGTTTAGTTCTTTTGCATTGTCTAGCAATGAAAGCAAACTCTTCCAGAGTAGGATGGTGATATAGTTTGGATGTTTGTCCCCTCCAAATCTCATGTTGAATTGTGATCCCCAGTGTTGGCAGTGGGGCCTGGTGGGAGGTGTTTGGATCACGGGGGCATCCCTCATAAATGGCTTGGTGCCCTCTGGTCATGCATGAGTTCTTGCTCTTTTCAAATGAGAGCTGGCAGTTTACAAGAGCCTGACACCTCCTTCTCTGTCTCTTGCTCCCTCGTCACATAAGACACTTGCTCCCTCTTCACCTTCCGCCATGAGTAACAGCTCCCTGAGGCCTCACCAGAAGCAGATGCTGGTGCCATGCTTCCTATACAGACTGCAGAACCATGAGCCAATTTTATTTTTTTAATAAATCACCAAGACTCAAGTATTTCTTAACAGCAACACAAAATGGGCTAACACAGATGGCCTCCCCAGGATGGAGAAAATTTGGATAATTTGCGTGGGACTGGGTTTGGTCTTGTAGATTCAACAGTAAAACCCTTGATTTCTAGCTAATTAGGGCACATGCAGCTTGTCCCAATTTGGAAAAATAACAGAAGCAAATGCACTTATGTCTGAAGCAGATACAGAGACTCACGACGGGTACATCTAAGGAATCTATGTCGTTGGTTGGAGGTCTTCCACTGCATGGCAATTACAAATAACTGCTTGGCTGGCTTTCAAGCTCTTCTCAGGGATAAACACATCATGTGACCAGAGGGCTCAACTCCTACCTGCACCTGAAATCTCTGAAATATGAGCTCTAAATGTGTTCCTTGCTCCTGGCAGTGAGAACAAGGTGCTTGGGGTGAGGTGGATTCACAAAGAAGGCTGCTTAGACAGACCTCTTTTTTCCTTTTACTGAAAAGAAAGGACTGCTTTAGGCACATGTTGGTCTTGATTCCTCACTGCAATTACTTTGGAGTCACATAACTTTGGAATTGAGGGCCTCCTGCTGCTACTACTTTGAGCTATCTTTATTGTGTGTCATGTGCCCACTAAAAGGGCAAGTTGAATATCATACTCATCTCTGCAGTATTTTTAGCCTCCTTGGACCAATACCCACCCTTCTTACTGTCCGGTAGCTCTCTTTTTTCCAGCTTCTCTCTTAACTCTGAGAAAGAAGATAATTAGAATTTATGTAACTCTTGACAAATGGATTTCTCATGCTAGACTTTTATTCTTTGAGATGTAAGATTAATGTTGGGAGGAGAAATTAGCCCTTTTAAAATTTTTTAATTAGTTAATTGATTTTTGAGACAGGGTCTCACTCTGTCAACCAGGCTGGAGTTCAAAGGTGTGATCTTGGCCCACTGCAATCTCTGTCTCCTGGGTTCAAGCGATTCCCCTGCCTCAGCCTCCCAAGTCGCTGGAACCACAGGTGCCCGCCACAACACCTGGCTAATGTTTTGTATTTTTAGTAGAGATGGGGTTTCATCATGTTGGCCAGGCTGTTCTCAAACTCCTGGCCTCAAGTAACCCACCCACCTTGGCTTCCCAAAGTGCTGGGATTACAGGCACGAGACATCCTACCTGGCCTGGCCCTTTACTTTTCTTCAGTATCAAATTTCTGACCACCAACTACAATCATGAGAAAGATCACAAGAAGCTGATTTTAAAACAGTGTGATAGAGGTGAGGTTAAGAAATAGGGAAGCTTCCTGGAATACCTTCTAGAAAAAAAAATCCAACACTCTGTCTCTATAGAGCTTTAATAAAAAGGATTAAGATGCATTGTACAGATGAGGAGGTAGATAGTCAGACTAGAGGAGAATAAAAAAATGAGGTAATGTGTTAATTTTATCAGAAATATGAGATTGTGGGACCTCAGAAATGTTGCTTTAGGCAGAATTAGCATGTGCATTTTGGCTTACAGGCTGCTAATATCTTTTCATTCTTGTTCCAAGACCTAGCCTCTCTCAAGGAAGGTCAGTCATTTTCAGTTGAGCTCAGGGCTCTTCAAGGAGCTGAGGGAAGAAAACACCAGCCCAGCCAATCGAGTTATGTTCAGTGTGGTCATGGGAAGCTACTCCTCCTATTGCTTCTTCTTCTATCTTAATGTTCTGCTATTTTTCCCAGATCATTTTGTTTTCATTTGATAAATTTCCTTTAGTCACTCTTTAAAGGTAGCTTGGCTAATGACAAATTCCTTTAGTTTTCCTTAGGCTGAAGGTATCTTTATTTCCCCTTCACCCCTGAGAGATAGTTTTGCTGACATAGAATTCACGGTTGACAGTTTGTTGTTGTTCAAAAATTGAATTGAAAAATGTGCCACTTCCTCCTGGCCTCCAGGCTTCAGATGAGAAATCCACTGTCATTCAGATGGGCATTTGCCAACTGGCACATCATTTTCTCTTTGGCTGCTTTCAATATATTTTTTCTTTGTCTTTAATTCTCAAAAATTTAATTAGACTTTTTTTGGGGGTTTATCTTATGTGGGGTTTGCTCAGCATCTTGAGGCTGCAGTTTTGTGTCTTTTTCCAAGTTTGAGGAGTTTTCAGCTATTATTTCTTTAAATACTCTTCTACCTCATCTCTCTTTTCCCTGTTCTTCTGGAACTCTGATGATATAAATGTTTGTTTCTTTGTTATCGTCCCTGAGGCTCTGTTAATTTTTTTCTCAGTCTATGTTTTCTTTGATGTTCAGATTGGATGAATTCTATTGGTCTGTCTTCCAGTTCACTGACTCTCTCCTCCATCAACTCCATTCTACTATTGAGCCCATCCAATAAATTTAATTTTTTTAAAATTATTGCACTTTTTAGTTCTATAATTTTTACTTGGTTCTTTTTTATAACTTCTGTTTCTTTGCTGAGATTTTCTGCCATTCATTCATTTCAAGAGAGTTTTTAGCTGATTGTTACAGTATTTTTATGGTAGTTTCTTTAACATCTCTGCCAGATTATTCCAACATCTGATTCATCTCAATGTTGCTATTGATTGATTATTTTTTCTCATTCAGGTTGTGCTTTTCTTAATTCTTGATACAATAAATGATTTTCTACTGTATTCTGGACACATTGTCTATTTTGTCAGGAGTCTCTGGGTCCTATTTAAGTCTCTTATTTTAGAAGGCAGCCTATCTGTAGGGTTAGCGTGCAGGGTCTGGACTCCTTTTCTCAGCTGGGCACTAATGACAATTCAGTTTTCAGAGCCTTTGCCATGTGAATTCTGTCTACTTGGTTCATCTGGTGGTGCTGGGTTCCCACTGCTCCCTGTCGGTGCTGCCTGAGAGGGCAAAAGCCATTTCCCCAGGCAGACCTCTAAGTATCTGATATGGTTTGGCTGTGTCCCCACCCAAATCTCATCTTGAATTGTACCTCCCATAATTCCCATGTGTTGTGGGAGGGACCCAGTAGGAGGTAATTGAATCATGGTGATAGGTCTTTCCCATGCTGTTCTCCTAACAGTGAATAAGTCTTATGAGATCAGCTGGTTTTGTGAAGAGGAGTTCCCCTGTACACACTCTCTCCTTGCATTCCACCATGATTGTGAGTTCTTCCCAGCCATGTGGAACCATGAGTTCACTGATTTTTCTTCATAGATTACCCAGCCTTGGCTATGTCTTCATTAACAGTGTAAGAACAGACTAATACAGTGTCCCTCAGCGAAGGAGGCAGTTTTTAGATCTGTGGAGACAAAGACATGTCCTGGGTCATTTTATGTGGCTGTGCCCCTTTTCCAGTCCCACTCACTGGTCCTGTGTCTCACCATGAGGAGGGGAAGCTCAGGACCTGGGGGGAAGAACAGAGGTTCCCTAGACACTTATTGTGGATGGGGCTCCCAAAGGACCCCCTTTCCAGTAATTATCAGGCTGTGATGTCATCAAAAGAACTCCTATGTGATTCAGAGGAGGAGTGAGTCTACCTGTGCTGCCTTCTGTTGCTAGCCAGGGGTGAGACAATGCCAGGTCACCTTCTCTGTTGGAGTGGGATGTAAGAGGTCCTATTGCTGAGCTGTTCCTCTACTTCTTGGGTCCCAGTTCGACTTGTCTCCTTCTTACCATCTCTCCACTGGCTGTCCCTTGAGTTATGTTCAAAATTTATAGTTGTGCTTAGCCAAGATGAAAGAAAAGAATTATGTAATGCCATCTTGTTTGGATGGAAGTTTTCAGCATGTCTTTTTTTCTCAATTCAGAAAAAAAAAATGGAGAATATAATCTTAATTGCATAAGGCAAGTCTGTAATTGTCCTGTGTTTGAAAGTTGGTCTCCCACATAAGAAGGGAGGAGAAAGGACCTCTGGAAGGCTTTTAGTGCAATAAACCTTAGCACAGAAGCTTGGTAGAAGAGAGGATAAAGTCAGAACTTGCCAGACTTTCAGAAGAGAGGGAGGTATTGAATGCTGGCTCTGAAAACATCACAGAAACACCCTGCTGATAAGATGGAGCTGCATTTATTCCTATCAGAGTCAGAGACAGCACCTGCTAGCAGAGCCTCCTAGCATGTCAGAGTGGTGAGGGCAAAGTAGAATGTTTATGAGAGTATGGAATGTTATTGAAGTGTGGTTTAAGGAGGGTCTCATGCAATGCAGGAAAAATAATTTTGATTCTCAGTGAGAAAGGGACCATATTCGAAATTTGGGAACCTCTGGGTTCCTAAGCCATCCAGATTCTTTATTTCAGAGCGAGCTTGGGGTCTGGGAGGCAGCTGTGCATGTGACCCTAGACAGACTCTGAACACACATCATTTCTGTGCCCATGCCCAGGGAATGGCCAGAAAGCTTAGAAGGCCCAGCTGACACCATTTTCTTGGAGAAGATCTTTCCCAGGTCAGTAGTTCATTCACCTCAGTGCATCCACTCACCATCTATGCAGGAAATGGGGGTCTATGAGCTGCGGCTTGGGGGACCCCAGTATCCTGCTGTGAGGAGGCACTAGGCCTGCCAGCACCCCTTCAGCTCACAGAGGAGGAGAGTGGGCACCCCTGACAACCATGCAACCATCCCCAGCAGCCATTTGGGGCATGTGTCTTTGATGGGAGTATATCATTGAGTATAAACTACATTTCCATTGTTATAATAAGTTCCTGTAGTTTATGGAGCCTGCCAAGCTGTGTTTCCACTTCCTCCAACCCTTGTCCTTAGCTCTACCTTTCTTACCACCCCATTCGACATCTTCAAATCAGTTCCTCTTTAGGGTGTACAGACTAAAACCCAGGTTTACATCTGAGATAACTTGGGGTATAGGAGGGGTTGGCAGAGAACAAAATTAAACACAGCGTAACTGGAAAATATGCATATTAAGAAATGCAAAGCTTTTTCAAACTCATCTCCTTTGGTCTTTACTTTGAAGAAGAAAGGAAGAGGTGAAGCGACTTTCCTAAAGGCACAGATGAGAAGGTCAAAGTTGCTTTTTCCGTGGGAAAATTTACTTTCCTCTATACCAGTCTGTACACACCACTCCCCTATGCAAGAAGCATACAGTCAGAGAAGAGGAACAAGAAGAGGACCCAGTGAATGATGTTTAGTTCACTGATGCATCATGACAAGGAAGGCGCAAAGCTCTAGCCTGGGCTCCTTACACATGTTGCTTTCTGTGTCATTTACAGGCGCGCTGTGTTATGCTGCCTATCTGCAGAATTAGAAGTCATCAACATAGCTACTAACCCAGCAGATTATACTGGTGGTGGCTTTGCATAAATTGCTGTTGAGGGAGGAGTTCTAGGAAAGCATAAAGCATAGAGGCCTTTGCGTACTTTGCATACCTTTTATGTGTAAGGCAAACATTCCTCCAGTACTTGCTATGAAGGCTCAAAATGGACAACATATTAAAGATCATGCCTATGTGGTAACAGCAACAGGATTTGAGTCCTGGTGAAAATCTTACTATCTCAAGGCTCTCAGACACTGCGTCTCATCCATCTACCCCTAACCCCGTGCTGGAATGTACATCTCTGCCAAGGGGCCATTCAGTCTGTCCTTAAACACCTTCAGTGAGAGTCAAATCATTTTCTCCCTAAAAGTCTCATGCCTTTCCAGGATGGCCTTTTATTGGAAAGTGCTTCCTTCTCCAGCTACAAAGCATGACGCCCTGTGTTGTCCCAGGGACAGACTCACCGCAACACTCCTGGAAAATCTGCACACAAGTCAAATCGCTTTCCCTTATGGCAGCCCTTCAAATAAATTTTCAATACTATCATTTTGCAACTGTTTCCCATATAGCAGAGACTTGCTTTATCCATTCTTCAGAATGTCTTTCTCCAAATGCTCTTTGCCACATCTGGGTGTCTTACAGAGTGTGATGTTCATGGGAAGTAGAACACCCCCTGCCCACGGTAGCCTGGAGCAGGCCCCCTCACTCTGGCAATGGGACTTACCTGCTCCTATGAGGCTGCTGTGGTTTTTTTCCGAGTTCTCTGTCAGTAAGGATGTTTTTCCTTTCTAGATCTCTTACCTTCTCCCCTCAAAGCCCTTATTAAAATGTTCTGTACTTGTTTGATTTTCTGTCTCTTTCCTTAGATTATGAGCTCTTTGAGGAAAAGAACATCAATCTAGCCTGTTAGAATGACTCCTCTCGGTTTCAGAGGAAAGTGGCATGAAAGTTTGCATTCAGTCAAAGTGTATGTGTAGGCCGTTGCTTGGCATAATGTTTATTTGAACTATTTGGCAGTGGCTTGAGATTTTATCTCTGGTAAATTAGAGACTTCATCATCAACCGTATGAAATTTTCTCTGGAACAATGAGTTTTCCACCCCAGGGGTCCTGGCCAAATCTCATCACCCCCTCCTTTTTCCTAAGCTTCTGAATTGCTAATTAAAGACCACTGTCTGGGTTTAAATAGTATCTGGCTCATCAGGGGTGCTAACAGTAGGTATCCATTGTTTTTGTCTGCCCAGCATCCCTTCTTTCTCTTGGTAAAGAAAAGTGCCTTCCTGTGGGGAACCCATTTCCTGTGGTTTGGGTGGGCTGGCTCTCATCCCATCCTGTTACAATGGTGGAACAAGACCCCGGCCTGACCAATCAGAGCACCCCATTGCTCTGGCTGTGGTGATTGGCTTAGGGACAGGCATCCCATTCATGCTTGGCTTCTGACATTCTTCCCCAAGATCTTTCCAGCAGATCTATAGAGATAAGTGCTTTCTTTCCACCTCTCAGGGTTAGGCTGCTAAACTAACAGGATGTGATTCTGGGGCTTCCAGAAGCCACATAAAGACAGTGGCAGAGAAATGGAGAGAGAAACAGAAATGTGATGATATATTTTGGGGCCATGATCAGACTTTTTGATCACATAAACTGATAAATTGTCTTTTTGTATCTAAGCTAATTTGAATCGGTTTCTGTGACCAGAAATTTCCTCAATAGTGCAGCAAATAGAACCATGGAACCACTTAAGAGGAGCAGCAGAAACTTCACAGCTTTTGGTGATGGCAGACTCAGATTTACTGAAGCAAGAAAGGGAAGGCAGTGGCAGGAGACTCGACAGTTTATGGAATCAGTGTACGGGCTAAATAAGCTAGCCATGGAAAGAGCAGAAGAAGGAAGCTCAAGAAACCTCAGCAACAAACACTCACAGACTTTTTTCTAAAAATGGAAATTTAAAACTTTCTTGATCATAACCCACAAGAAATACATTTTACACAGTACATCCAGGACATAGCAATATGCCTGTGAGCCACTCTGTGATTGAAGGTTTCCATGATGAGCTAGTTTTGGGAACATTACCCCCTTTATTCTCCTTTTAGAGATCTACTTCATGGATTTACTGGATCAAAGTCCCTGAGAAATCCTATTCTAGCCATCCTGTTTCATGCGATATTTCTTAAACGTATTTGATAGCAGTTAATTTGTTATTGCAACAACAAAAATTATTGATTCCCTATTTTGTGCTAAATACTTGGCTCTGCACTAGGGAAAAAAACAGAGAGCCAGACAAACACAACCTCTCCTCACAAAGCATCCAGTCCCAGAGAGTAAGTAGTAATCCCCCGTGATCTATACCTTAGAAAACACTGTTTACTCCAGCCCCCGTTCATGCATGTAGAATCTGGCCACTCTGGGCTTCAGTTTAGTTCCGCATGTACTGCCTCTAGGCACAGGTGACTGTGGGCAGTTTTGCAGCGTATGCGAGGGGCGGAAGCATCTTAGCACGATTGTCTATGTAAATGGCTCTTTTAGGTTTGCGCAGTGCCCAATATGCACCATTGTCCTCAGTGTCTCTGCTTAGGACTGATTTCTAGGTTATGCATTACTACACGAGGCACAGACCCCACAGATCCCGACCTTGGTTGCAAGGTTTCCAGCCTGAGTCACCCTTTCTTGTTCCAACTTTTTGCTTTGAAAATGTTCAGACCGACAGAGAAGTTTAAAAATAATATAATGAACATTGCATTATAGATTGCATCATAGATTCACCAATTGTTAACATTTTGCCTCATTTGCATTTTACATTTGTATGCATACACACATATGTGTGCACAAACAGACAAATATATTTATTGATGGATCATTTGAAAGTAAGTTGCAGACATTGTGATCTTTATCCCTAAATAATACAGAATGAGTCTCCAGTGAATAAGCACCATCCACGTGACCCCAGTACAATGATCCTACCTTAGAAGCCCAACAGGAATCCCATGAAATCATCTGAAAGCCACTCCATGTTCAAGTCTCCATTGTCCCAAAAATATTTTATAGTGTTTTCATATTTTTTGTTTTTATTTTTATTTGAGACCAAGTCTTGCTCTGTTGCCCAGTGCAGTGGCATGATATCAGCTCACTGCAACCTCTGCCTCCTAGGTTCAAGTGATTCTCCTGCCTCAGCCTCCTGAGTGGCTGGGATTACAGGCACATGCCACCATGCCCGGCTAATTTTTGTATTTTTAGTAGAGACAGGGTTTTACCATGTTTGTCAGGCTGATCTTGAACTCCTGACCTCATGATCTGCCCACCTTTCCCAAAGTGATGGAATTACAGGTGTGAGCCACCCCACCCGGCATAGTGTTTTTTTAAGTAAATTATTGTATTTGGCTGCTACTCATCTCTATTTTAAAAAATCAAGAACAGTCACCTCACCTTTTGCTTTTCATACTGTTGACTTATACAGAGGGTCCAGACCAGCTGTCATGGAGACTGCCCTCCCCTGGATTTGTCTGACTGTTCTCTCATGATCAGATTCAAATACCCTGGCTGGCAACACTCTGTTGGTGATGCTCCTATCTTTGGAGGGCCTCCTCCAGAGGCATGTAGGCCAAGTGGTTGCATTCTGTCACTTGACAAAGGAGGTGCTGCAAGATATCACCATTGGAAACACATTCTCCCTCTGAAATCTGTGGGTAATGGTGGGATAATACCGTGAGAATGAGGACATTCCCTGTCAAAAGGCTGAATCCCTGATTCTCCTCTTTTTATGGGTTCATGGGGTCTCATTCTTGATCCTTCCCACATTGTCCTCACTTTTCCCTGCCCTGATAAGGGCATCTTATGTCTGGGTGCCATTTTCATCAGAATGCAAAGATTGACAAGTGAGTAGGGTCTTTGTGTGGCTGGAGCTTAAAGGCTGGAGCTGAACCCCAACATTTGTGCTGATGGTGCCTTGGAACCCTTGGCCTGGGAAACACACAGAGGGGCACGTAGCACACACTTGGGAAGCCAGAGAAAGTTTTAGGGAGGAAGTGTTGTTGAAGCTGACATTAGAAGAATGAGCAGGGATCCAGGGGCAATAGGGGAGAGAATGGGGTGATCAACGTCACACGGGTGGCCCAGGTGTGAAGAGAGCACACCCAACCCAAGGACACAGGAAGTCCAGTGTTGCTGGACATGGCCATAGGGGAAGAGAGGCGAAGGCCACTGCAAGGATTGGCAGGAGGCTGATAGCAAGAGTCTCATGAGCCACCAGCTGGAGTTTAAATTTTCTTTCAAGATCCATGGAAGGAGCATTATGTTTTATTAAACAGGGCTGGTTGGGAGAGGGGCTGATGTGACATGATTTGTCCTTTTAAAGGAGTCCTGTGGCTGTATCATGGTGGCTGGATTGCTGAAAAGGAACACGAGTAGAGGCAGAGCTGCCATTTGGACTGATGTCTGTCACATTGATCCAGGGAAAAGACGTTTGCAGCCTGAACAATGACTGTGCCAATGGGATGGAGAGACTGCATGGAATCCAGTGGGTTTAGGAGGAAGTCTTAATAGGGCTGGGTGCTTCACTGGATGAGGACAGTAAGAAGAAGGCAGGGTGCATGCTGTGGGAACTGCAGGCACAGATGTGCTGCCCCCATTGAGAGAGGCCAGAAAGGGGTAGAGGCCAGATAGGGCTGGGCTGGGGCAAGGAAGATGAGATTAGTGCCAGTCGAGTGAGGCTTCCAGCATCTCTGGGGTGCCAACGGGGGGTCCCGTCAAGAAGAACCCCCACACTGGTCCCTAACTTCTAATTTCCATTAGCTAAGCAGCATTGCTTCAGGAAAGGTTAGTACCTTATGGATTTTTCACTTGTAAGAACAAAAGTCTTAAGATTATTTCTTTTTCACAATTTTTGTATTGAATTAGGATAAACTGTATCCAGGTGGGAAGAAGCACATTTGTCCCAGGGCAAAGGATTTTATGTGAGGTCTACATAAGAATGGCGCACTCTATGTTCAATGTGTTATTTCAGTAAGAACCCAATCTTATTACCAAACTACGTAAATATCAACACATTAAGAAACTTGGCAGCACAAGAGGAATCTCTGTGCTGATGGAACAACTCTGTATCTTCATTGGTGGGGGTTGTATGAATCTACACATGTGCCCAAACCACACACACACACACACACACACACACACACACACATACACACACACAAATAAGTGCATATGGAGCTGGTGAGTAAGGCCTGTGGATTATACCAACACAATTGCCTGCTGTTGAAACTGTACTGTAATTTGCATCATGGAAATTGTACTGTAATCGTAATGTGTTCATATAGTACTGTCACCCTGGGGGAGATGGCTGAAGGTTACGTAGTGCCTCTCTATACTATCTTTGCAACTTCTGAATATCTAATTCTTTTGAAATAAAAAAAAAAAAACCTTTTTTTAATTAAGAAACTTTGTGTTTAAAAAGAAAATAGACACAGCAAGATTTTGTGAAGGCCGCACCAAGGCTTCATGGGAGGTATCTTCACTCACCTTTAGTGTGGGAAGGAATATTACTGAATCGATGTAAGTCTGGTGCCAGCCGTGCTTAAGCACTAAACCATCCAGCTCATCTCAACCTCGGATGTTTGGAACCCTCCACATTGTCACCCACAGTCAGGATTATTTAGGTCATTGCTCCCTGGCAACGTGGTTCCCTCCAGCAAGGTCGTTGTTCTGTTCCCTGGTTAAGAAGGATCAAAAGGATAGATTGCCAATTTCCTCTGACTTCCCTGTTCTCCTATCTTGAATCCTTTCACTATGAATAATGGAACAGAAATGGGAGGGACATTTTTTAAAAAGGGAAAACTACAATGCTAGGTTGCTGTGCTGGGTCTTTGTGGAAGGCTGAGGGTACATGAGTGGTGGTGGTGGTGGTGGTGAAGCTGTACAGCAGTCGTCAAGCAAGTTAAGGCTAGGAAAAATAATTTGAACAAAAATTAAAACTTTTTGGCTGGCACCAAGGCTCATATCTGTGATCCCAGCACTTTGGGAGGCAGAGGTAGGAGGACTGCTTGAGCCCAGGAATTCATGGTCAGCCTGGTCAACATTGTGAAGCCCAGTCTCTACAAAAAAAATACAAAAAACTAGCCAGGCATAGTGGCATGCACCTGTAGTACCAGTTACTCAGGAGGCTCACTTGAGCCTGGGAGGTTGAGGCCACAGTGAGCCCAGACCATGCCACTGCACTCCAGCCTGGGTGACAGAGGTCTCAAAAAAGCAAAAAAACAAAACACACACACACACCACACACACACACAAAACCTACAACTTTTTGTCATACCTAACATATAACATTAGCAAATCTGTCTGGCTGATTCCCAGTTGATAGGCACAGAATACTCTAATTTTTTTCATTGATCCATAACATTGGCACTTTTCACAATACTTCTGCTCAATCGAAGAAGCATTGGAGGGGTGATTTACTCCTTCTCTCCAGACTCCTGGAGGGACTTGCCTTGCGATGGCAAAATTGGAGTGAGGATAGTTGTTCTTGCCTGGTCTCGGTCCTGGCTTGTGCTTGGAGCTGCCTGTTAATGAGCCAAGTCCGTAGTCCTTCAACACAGATACAGCGAAAGCTGCAGATCCCACCTGCCTAGCCCTGGCCTGAGTGGGAAGGTTCAGTGTAGGGTAGAGGGGCAGGAAACAACAATATTACATTGAATCTAAATTGCATTATCCAATCCCTTCCCTGCAAGAAATAGGATGCTGTACTGAATCCTTACATTTCTGTTTATTTTCTTCTATAACTTCAGAACTCAAGATAGACAAGTCTGAGATTGACATGCAATAGTAGTCTTTTATTATTAATAGCCTTGTGAGCAAATGAGTAGGTGGGCCGGAGAGAGAAAGAAGGAAAGAAAAAATAACCACCCTTTACCAATTCTGACCTTCCCGGATGCCTTTTCTTCAGTTACTAGACTGTTTAAGTAAAACTGGGCAAATGAAATAATCAGAAAACCAGGTTGTCTCTACTGAAATCATTCCATTTACTTTCAGATAGCCAGTTTGCAGAAACACTTCTGTTCTTTGGTGCCAACGTGTTTCATGTATTGCTATAAATGTGTGCAGCAGCAGGAAGCTAAGGTTAATTTGTATCAGATGTGGCACTCTATTGAATCTTATAGTTTACTGAAATGTTGCTTAAGCTGTAAAGGTTCAGTCCACATTCTCCCCCAAATTATTTCCTTATCCTTCCACCCAAGCTTCTCTTTCTGCATTTGGAACATCAGCAGAGCCCTCCTGTGGATAATTGAATGACTGTAATTTGTTGTTCTAAACCAGTGTTCCAGGGAAGGCAATTATGTCAGCTTTGTGTGTCAGCTAGTTAGTGGATTCTGATCTTGGGAGCTGGGAACTTTAATCGAATGTTTATTGCCATATGCAAAATGAATGTGATTATAGACTAGATCTTGGCATTGCCAAAAGGAAAAAAAAAAAACCACACATCCAATTCAGAGCACTTCAAGAACGAAAGACAACCCAGGGAGCAGCTTTGTTTTGACATCGAGCGATCCATGTGATTTAAAGAGCCCCGTTAGGAAATACACCCACCAATGCCATGTGTCTACCTAAAGCCAAAATCTAAATGGAAGCAGACTCTTCTGAATAAGACAAAGAACCTAGCTTTTAAAGAAATAAACAAATCCCAGCACTTTGGGAGGCTGAGGTGGGCGTATCACGAGGTCAGGAGCTCCAGACCAGCCTGACCAACATGGTGAAACCCAGTCTCTACTAAAAATACAAAAATTAGCCGGGCATGGTGGCAGGCACCTGTAATCCCAGCTACTCAGGAGGCTGAGGCAGGAGAATCACTTGAACCCGGGAGATGGAGGTTGCAGTGAGCTGAGATTGCACTTTAGCCTCGGTGACACAGTGAGGAAAAAAAAAGAAAGAAAAAATAAACATTTTTGTTGTGTCCTGGAACAAGCATACATAAATGTGAATAATGTCAAATCCACCACCCAGATCAAAATCAAGAACTTTTTTTTAATTGCATTTTAGGTTTTGGGGTACATGTGCAGATCATGCAGGATTGCTGCATAGGTACACACGTGGCAGTGTGATTTGCTGCCTTCCTCCCCATCACCTATATCTGGCATTTCTCCCTATGCTATCTCTCCCCAACTCCTCACCCCCCACTGACCCTCCCCTATTTCCCCTCAACAGACCCCAGTGTGTAGTGCTCCCCTCCCTGTGTCCATGTGTTCTCATTGTTCAACACCCGCCTATGATTGAGAACATGTGGTGTTTGGTCTTCTGCTCTTGTGTCAGTTTGCTGAGAATGATGGTTTCCAGGTTCATCCATGTCCCTACAAAGGACACAAACTCATCGTTTTTGATGGCTGCATAATATTCCATGGTGTATATGTGCCACATTTTCCCTGTCCAGTCTATCATCAATGGGCATTTGGGTTGGTTCCAGGTCTTTGCTATTGTAAACAGTGCTGCAATGAACATTCGTGTGCACGTGTCCTTATAGTAGAACGATTTATAATCCTTTGGATATATACCCTGTAATGGGATTACTGGGCCAAATGGAATTTCTATTTCTAGGTCCTTGAGGAATCGCCACACTGTCTTCCACAATGGTTGAACTAATTTACACTCCTACCAACAGTGTAAAAGTGTTCCTATTTCTCCACATCCTCTTCAGCATCTGTTGTCTCTAGATTTGTTAATGATCGCCATTCTAACTGGTGTGAGATGGTATCTCGATGTAGTTTTGCAAAATCAAGAACTTTTAAACTCCAATCCACATTCTCATATATTATGTTACTACTGTTTGAGGTCTGCTCATTTTGCTGTGTTGAACAGATAATCAGAATTATAGTACTTGTATGTCTAGAAATATTTCTATATTGCTGTAACTTTTTTGGGGACGGGGAGACAGAGTCTTGCTCTGTGCCCCAGCCTGGAGCAGTACTGTGATCTCTGTGGCTCACTGTGACCTCAGTCTCCCGGGTTCAAGCCATTCTTGCGCCTCCTGAGTAGCTGGGATTACAGGCTCGTGCAGTCATGCCCGGCTAATTCTTTCACAGTTTTAGACAGATGGTGTTTTGCCATGTTGGCCAGGCTGGTTTTGAACTCCAGACCTCAGTTGATCCATCCTCCTCAGTCTCCTAAAATGCTAGTTTATAGGCATGAACCACAGTGCCTGGCCACCGTAAGTCTTAAACGACATTTCGGTCAAGCAGAGAATATTGCACTGGTATTTTCCCTCAACATTTTGCTTCATTGTTTTCTGGCCTCTTTTCTGCTGATGAAGAGACTCTTGAACAGATAGCCATTCCCTAGGTTGAAGTATCTTTCTTTTCTAGCAGTTTGAAATTTTATTTATCATCTCTGGTTTCGCTGTGATACATCTAAATATGGAATTTTGTGTGCACGTTTATCTTACTAGGCTCTCAACTTGTTCTTTCAGTCTGAGGAGTTCTAATTTTCCTTCCCTTCTGGAAATAATTAGCCATGACCCTCCTGGTTCTATTCTATTTCATATGTAGGGGGCTTTTCAGCATCTCCTCCACATCTCTTTACTTCTTTTTGATGTATCTCTCTCTTCATCTCTCTGTGCTGCATTTTAGTTGATTTCTGCAATTCTGTCCTACAAAGTCACTCATCAACTTTTTCCCAGCTTGTTTATCTCATTGCAGCAGGCTTTTATTTCAGAACTACATTTTCTTTTTCACATTTTGTAATTGATCTTTATTGATCATTGATCCATGGAGCTGTATTGATCTTGATTCTTGAGTGCCATTTTTTTTTTGTTTCATAACTCCCTGTTCTTATTTACAGTTGCCGTCACTTCTTTTCCCTTTCTGGGGATTTTAAACACACACTTTTCAAGTCCTTTCCAGTTTTCACTTATTTTTCTATTTTTTCCCGGTGTGCATTTTCCAATTTGTTAACTTTGTGTCTTACTTCAGAGGCAACTGATTGGGGAGATTCTTTATCATGTTCATTTAGGGCTCGTTTGGCACAGGAGCTATATTTTCTCTCCCCCAGGCATTACCTTTTTCTGTTTGATAGTGTCAGGTAGCCTCAGTCAGATCTCCAAGAGACCAAGATTCAGAGGAAGAGTGTTATTAGCAGTTCAGTGTTCTCACCTGGAGAGTTCACGGCAGCTGCGCTCCTGGAACTGGTCAGCCAAGTTCTCGGTCCACTGTTTTTGTCCTGCTCCTACAGGCCAAGAGCTTAGTCCACTGTTGCTTGTCTCCCTTTTCCTTCATCACAGACACGTGGCCATGTCTGGTTGCCATCCTGGGGCAGGGGCGGTGGGGGGCAGAGCATTTGAGCTTCTTTCACAGATGAGAGAAGATAACCATAGCCCTTGGTCTCATGAAGGGTGACTCTTGCCCTGCAGCCTCCCTGGGGCCACATAACTGCTCAGGGCTGACGTAATGGCTCCTGCATCTGCCCTTCCTGGCTCCTGTGGCCGGAGAGCTCCAGTCTCAGCCCTCCTCTTCTTGCTTCTATCCACTTAATGATGTACAGACTTTCTTAACCTTGATTCCCCCATGTTGACTGGAATTTGGGGGTCTCTTTCCTTCCTCTCTGTCCCACCAGTACCTCCCAAAGTCCTCTGGAGACTCCCGTTTCTTGGGCTTTTTGCCCGCCCTCCTGGGTAATCTCACCCTTACCCCTGTTCTCACGTGTCCTGTGACTTCCGACACTCCAAGCCGTTCTGAGCTGCAGACACTACAAGTGTCCATGGGATGCCCCTAGGTGCCTCTTAATGTACACACCCCAAATTCAGTTCCTTCATAGCTTCCCCATACAAGGTTTCCCATGCAAGCGACGAAGGGCCTGAGTTTGCGGTGTGTACATTTTGAGGCACCTAGGGGCATCCCTCCTGCTCTTCTTCTTCCTCACTAAGCTCTTCATTTCCAACTTCAGTGGCTGTCCAGTCATCCACAGGAAAAAGGTGTCCTTGTGCCTGCTCCTGTGATCAGCTGCCAATGTGATCAGCTCTCCTAGAACTCAACTAACTCCCTTCTCTCTGTCTCCACCAACACTGACTTGCTTCAAGCCCATAAAAACTTCTCCCCTGGACAATCTATCCAAGGCATAGTCTTGGTGCCTGCTTGTGATCAAGGGTTAGACTACGTAGTCACTCACTCACTCACTGCTGTTCATCCCCTTCTCCCATCCTGCAAACTGCTGCCACTCTGATCTTCCTAAAACGTAATCAAAATTCTCAAAAACATACCCTTAGCCTCTATTCTGGAAAATCAACATTAGCAATATTAGCGTGGTCAATGGGTTTGGGGCCCCCTGCATCGTTCTTGGTGCTTCAGAAACACCCCCGCTCACCTTGGCCTCCTGGTTCACACACACAGTCCCTCACCCAGGACTGTCCTGCTTTTGTATACTACCACACAAGGGAAAACATCTACTCTTTCTTCAAGGAGGTCCTGGTCTGTGAAGCCTTCCCTGAGTCTCTCAGTTCAAGGCATGGTACTTCCAGGTGTCTGCTGGGTCCCGTGTCTGCAGGAGGTGTTTGCTTTCCCTCTGGTTCATGCACCACTCCCCCACCCTGCAAGGGCAGGGCTCTGACTCCTCTGAGTCAGAGGAGTAAGGTTCAACCAGGAGGTAATGTGTCCCTTCCTCAACTTGTGCATTTGGTTGGGTAGCAGAAAAGGAAGCAATGTCTGTGCTCTGGGGCATCCAGGGAATTTTCTTAGTACCACTATTTCCGATATTCTTTGACTTCTTTTGTGGACTCTTGCTATAGGCAGTTATTGACATCTCATATCGATTTTTATAGAAAACAGAGAAACCTGATTCTCTTTCCCTCTCCAATATGGCTATTGCTGAAATTCAAAATACCTGGGAGAGGTAATGATTAGATGGGGCGGAGAATGAATGGGTACTTCACTGACACCTCAAAACCCCTGTGAGGCAGACATAAAATTCTCATGACGACTCTGGAAGAGGCCAAGACTTGGAGAGGCACAATTCAGCAGTGGTTAGGAACCCAGCTCTTGGGGAATGCAAATTAAAGCCGCAGTCAGATACCACTACATCACCGCTAGAAGGGATATACTTAAAAATACTAGCCATGTCAAGCACTGACAGGAATGTGGAAGAATCAGAACGCTCACACCCTGCTAGAAGGAATGTGAAATTGATGTAAACAATTTGGAAACAGTTTGACAGTTTCTTAAAACCTGAAACATACACCTACCCTATGACCCAGGCATTTCTCTTTTAGGTATTTACCCAAAAGGAAATAAAGCAAATGTCTGTTCAAAGGCTGATACACAACTGTTCATAGCAGCTTTATTTGTAAATGCCCCGAACTGGAAGCCACCCAATGTCAATCATCAGGGAAGGGAGAGACAGATTAGGGTTGGCCACACAATGGAACACTACTCAGTGGTAAAAAGGAACAAATTACTGATGACATGCAGCCACATGGATGGATCTCAAAGTATTTACATGGAGCTAAAAAAGCTGTAAAAAAAAAAAGTAGATATGATCCCATTTATATAATATTCTAGGAAAATGAAAATTATTCCATAGTGACAGGAGCAAATGAGTGTGGACAGGTTGGGGTGGGTTGGGGATGGTGGGGGGAATGACAGAGGGGAGCCTCCTGCAGGATGACCTCAAGTGCAGTGATGGCTCCCCTGGCATATACAAGTCAGAACTTACCAAACTGTGCACCTCAAGCACGTGTATTCCATTAATTGTCAGTAATACCTCACTAAAGTTGTATAAAAAAAGAAAAAGAAATCTTGCCAAATATTCATGTTCATCTACCATTTTTAATAATATAACTCCCCTCTCCAACAACTGAACACTAATAATGGGATACATGAATTCAACATTTGTGTCCAACCAAAATTCTTATGTTAAAGCACTAACCTCCAATGTAATGATATCTGGAGACAGGCCTTTGGGAGGTAGTTGGGATTAGATTAGCCATGAGGTTGGTGCCTTTGTGATGGGATTGGTGACCTTATAAGAAAAGGCTGAGAGAGAGAGAAATGAAATCCCAAAAGGGCCTGCTGAGCCTATTAGTAAGAACTCACCTCTGGCCCTGCCCCCGCACCTCCCTGCAGGCTGACCTTACTTGCACACTGGACTCCTGCCTTCCACATTTCTGTTTCCATCTCCCTCACTGCAGCTGGCTCCACGAACAGGGACCGCTGGACCTGCCCAGGCTGGAGGGTGCAAATGTTGACTCAGGCTGATGATCAGTTCAGGACATTTCTGATCATGAACTAAGGCTGACTCAGCACCAGCTGATGTACAAATTTTTCACCTGAGTCACTTTTTTTTTTTCAGATCAGATAGTTTCACAGCGGCTCTATTAATAAACATGACAGTGAATGCAGCCCAAACAGCTCTGAATCCTTCCTCAGCCCACCTTCTCTTCTTGGAAGTGTGAACTTGGGAGATGGGCCGGGCCTCGGGGTGCAGGACACCTGATGGGTCCACGTAGAAAAGCCACGTCTTGCCAGGGAAGGCCAGCCCTCCTGCCTGCTAACGCGATGTCCATAACTGCTGAGACAACCAGCATTTTCCTTCCGAGCTGGCTACCCACCAAACCTGATGAGTCACTTTATGCCTTTCATTTGCCTGAAGCTGAGACACGATGTACAGAGAGCAAGAAGGACTAGAATGATTGGTAGAGATTCTAAATGCAAATAAATGGACGATTTCCTATTTTTTAGAGGACAGGAATTCAAAGGTAGTCTCAGCATCCCATTCACTTAGTTATATTTCATATAACATTTTATATGTCATCTGTTCTGTGCACTCTGTATAGTTTATTTAGAAATATAATTTGGGCTGGGTGCAGTGGCTCATGCCTGTCATCCCAGCACTTTGGGAGGCTGAGGTGGGCGGATCACCTGAGGTCAGGAGTTCAAGACCAGCCTGACCAACATGGAGAAACCCCATCTCTACTAAAAATACAAAATTAGCCAGGCATGGTGGCAGGTGCCTGTGATACCAGCTACGAAGTAGGCTGAGGCAGGAGAATCACTTGAACTTGGGAGGCAGAGGTTGCAGTGAGCCTAGATGGTGCCATTGCACTCCAGACTGGGCAACAAGAGTGAAACTCCATCTCACAACAAAACAAAACATAATTTGGATAGCTGTCATAGTTTTAGCCATTCATTTTATTTATTTATTCTGCAAATGCCAATTCTGTGCCTGGAACCCTGCTCAGTACTGGTGATTCAGTGGTGAGCAAAATATACACATTCTGCTCTTCCAAGACTAACATGCCACAGATGTCAATTAAACACACACACACACACACGAAGAGCTGTAACATTTACACAGAGTTATAACTTATACATGCACACATAGATGCATGCATTGCACACTCACACAGAGCTTTATAAACTACAACAACTTATGTGAAGGAATAGTCTAGAATGCTATAGAAGCATAGAATAGAGGGTCTGATTTAAATTGCTGGGAAAAAGTGGTCAGGGAAGTTTGTGCTAAAACAATGACATTTAAGCTGGGATGATAAGGAGGAGTAGCAGGTAGGCAGCGTGTGAGTATGTGTGTGTCTGGGAAGGAGGAGGGAGGCGCTGTGCACTGAGAGGGAAAGGCCTGCGTGACTCACCTGCCAGGGGACCCTACCTGGCACATCAAGGCACTTAATAAGGGACCAGAAGGCTGGTGCTTGGGGCTGGGGTGCATGCTGCAGAATGAGTTTGGGAAGTTTATCCTAGGGGCAGTGGAAATCCACTGAGGGGTCTGAGCAAGAGATAACAGGCTCCAACATCTATCCTAAGTCGACTCTTGGAACCCCATGGGGAATAGTCTAGAAGACTACTCAGAGAGTCTTGGCATAAAGCCAGGTGAAAACAGCTGAAGCCGTCATGGTCAGAATGAGACTAGACATATTTGATCTCTGTTTGGAGATAGAGTCAGCTTTGGTTTGTGAGTGGATCAGACAGTGGGGGTGGTTGTCAGGGATGGGTTCCAGATTTCTGGTTTCCGGCTTGATTATGGTGTCTTCGCGGCCTTTCTTGTTCACTGCACCAGCCTCATCTCCTGGGCTCTGCAGCAGCTTCCTAACCAGACTCATGCTCCTGACCCCACTAGCCGCATCCTCCTCAAAACTGCAGAGTGAGCTCATACAGCGTGAGGTTTTATGAACCTAAATCAGATCCTGTACATCTTCAGCCTAATACAGTCCCACGTTTTCCTATTGCATTCAGAATGAGGTTCTACATCTTTGTCTTTCCGTGGTGGCCATCAGGGCTGTTCACCATCAGCCTGGTCTCCCTTCTCCCCAGAACATGGTAGGGTTGCCCTTCCCTGACTGGCAGGCAGGCTGAGCCATGGGACTTAGGGTCAATGAAATGCAGGGGGAGGTGATATGTGTCACTTCAAGGTCAAAGACTTCAGAGAAAAAGCATGATTCTCCTTGTTACTCCTCAGTGAACTTAAGGAGTGAGCATGAAAATAACCTTTACTATTCAAAACCGCTAAACCATGGGGACTGTTTGTTACTGCCACCTAACCTAGGATTTCCTGACTGATACACATAGATTTCTTTTTTTTTT
>NW_016107421.1:1637664-1643954 GCF_001604975.1 Cebus imitator | reverse complement strand
CTGCTCTTTCAGTGGGAGCTGCAATCCCGAGCTGCTAGTGATCAGCCATCTTGGATCTCTCTCCCGATACACATAGATTTCAAGCCAACAAGACCTTGCCTTCTTAACTCTCTGACCTCATCTCCAACTACCCTCCCTCCTGCTCCATGTCCATGCCCAGCTCAGTCCCACTTTGTGGCCTTTGCATCTGCTATTCCCTCTCCTTTGCAAGTTCATCTCTTACCTTGTTGAGTGACCAGCTCCCTACATCAGCAGCCCAAATGTTCCCTCCTTAGAGACGCCTTCCTAGGAGAGGGATCTAAACACCCTGCGGCATACCAACACCACTCGGGGAAAACTAATCTATGAGAATCATTAGAAACTTAGAAAAGAGAAGCACAACATGTTTGCTATAATTTAGTCCTAGGCTTCCCAATACTCTTGTTTGATCATTATCTAGAATTATCTGGTCAAATTGTTCATTCTTTTACTATCTGTCTTCCCGCCAAAAGATGAAGATGGTATGAATGTCACCTAGTTGGTTCCCACTCTCTTTCTGGGAAAAATAAACTCTGCATGTGTTGAATGAAAAAATGGGAAAACCTGAAGGAAGAGAAGACTGAAGAGACAAGATAAGGCATGTGGTTTCATGAGGCTCCCATAGGACAGCTGGGTGGCTGTCACATGAAGAAGGTGGTTGGATGTGCAGGTTTGGATGGGGTGAAATGTGTGAGTCACTGGCCTACTAACAGTATTTGAAGCAGGCCAGTCGCGGTGGCTCACGCCTATAATCCCAGCACTTTGGGAGGCTGAGGCGGGTGGATCATGAGGTCAGGAGTTCAAGACCAACCTGGCCAAGATGGTGAAACCCTGTCTCTACTAAAAATACAAAAAAATTAGCCAGGCATGGTGGTGAGAGCCTGCAATCTCAACTACTCAGGAGGCTGACGCAGAGAATTGCTTGAACCCAGGAGGCGGAGGTTGCAGTGAGGCAAGATCGTGCCACTGCACTCCAGCCTGGGCAACAGAGCAAGACTCTGTCCCAAAAAAGAAAAAGAAAGAAACTTTGAAAACAAATGAGATCAGCTGGGCGCAGTGGCTCACGCCTGTAATCCCAGCACTTTGGGAGGCCAAGGCCGGCGGATTATGTGAGGTCAGGAGTTCAAGACCAGCCTGACCAACATGATGAAACCCTGTCTCTACTAAAAATTGAAAATTAGTCTTGTGTGGTGGTGCATGCCTGTAATCCCGTCTACTAGGGAGGCTGAGACAGAAGGATTGCTTTAACCTGGGAGCCGGAGGTTGCAGTGAGCTGAGATCATGCCATTGCATTCCAGAAAATAAATGAGATGAACCAGTATACAAGGATGGAGAAGGCTTTTTTTTTTTTTTTTTTGAGATGGAATCTTGCTCTGTCGCACAGGCTGGAATGCAGTGGCACAATCCTGGCTCACTGCAACCTCCTCCTGCTGAGATAAAGCAATTCTCCTGCCTCAGCCTCCCCAGTAGCTGGGATTACAGGCATGTGCAACCATGCCTGGCTAATTTTTGTATATTTAGTAGAGATGGGCTTTCAACATATTGGCCAGGCTGGTCTTGAACTTCTGACCTCAAGTGCTTCACCCACCTTGGCCTCCCAAAGTGCTAGGATTACAGGTGTGAGCCACTGTGTCTGGTCTGAGAAGCCTCTTTTTTAGTTAGGCTCCTCCAGAGAGATAGAGCGGGTAGGAATTTAGAGAGCTGTTTAGAGATATGTGAGAAAGGGATTTCTTAGGGAATTAGCTTACTCAATCACGGAGGCTGAGAAGTCCCTCAACAGGCTGTCTGCAAGCTGGAGAACAAGGGAAGCTGCAGCCTTCACACCAAGGAAGCCAGCAGGGTCCCTCTCAGTGTCTCCCCTCTGAGGCTGAAGGCCCGAGAGCCTGGGGACCTGCTGGAGCCAGTCCCAGAGTCCAAAGGCTGGTGAACCTGAAATTCTGAGATCCAAGGACGAGAGAAGATGGGTGCTGTCCCAGCTCTGGAAAAAAGAGACTCAGAATGAGTCCTTCCTCTGCCTCTTTGTTCCATCTGGGCCCTGACTGATTGGATGCTGCCTGCCTGCCCTGAAGGCAGAAGTTTTCTATTCGATCCATCAACTCAAGCTTGATCTCCTCTGGAAACAGCCTCGCAGACACCCCTGAGGCTGCCCAGTCACTCTAGCCAAATGCCAAACCACCTGGGAAGCAGAGGAATGGGTTCAATGCCTCCTGAAGCGCTGAGATTGATGCTTTGATGGCTGTCTGATAGATCTCTTAATGCAGTCACGTTGACGCCGCGGATCAGCCTTCACAAGTATTTCTCTCTTAGTCATTTTTGTGCTGCTGTAACAGAAAACCATAGGCTGGGTAATATATAAGGAACACACATTTGTTTCTCACAGTTCTGGAGACTGGGGAGTGGAAGATCAGGGCAGCAGCAGGTCTGGTCATCTGGTGAGGGCTGCCTCCTCCAGAGGGAGGGAGGGACACTGTCCTCACCTGGCAGAAGGCAGGAGGGTGAGAAGGCTGAATGCAGAGGGAAGCCTCTTCTGTGAAGCCCTAAGTCGCACTCAGGAGGGAGGAATTTTGTGCCTTCATTACCTCTTTTTTTTTTTTGAGATGGAGTCTCATACTGTTGTCCAGAGTGCAGTGGCACTATCTCGGCTCACTGCAACCTCCGCCTCCCAGGTTCTAGTGATTCTCCTGCCTCAGCCTCCTGAGTAGCTGGAATTACAGGTATCCACCACCAAACCCAACTAATTTTTGTATTTTTAGTAGAGACGGGGTTTCATCATGTTGGCCAGGCTGGTCTTGATCTCCTGACCTCAAGTGATCCACCCACCTCGACTTCACAAAGTGTTGGGATTACAGGTGTCAGCCTCTCTGCCCAGCCCTTCCTCACCTCTTAAAGACCCTACGTCTCAATACCCTTTTGGTGTAAGTCTTCTTTTTAGGAACAGAAAACGGCTACGCTTTTTGAAAACCTGATTTGTCTTCCTTTCTGACTATGGGATTTACACAACTCTCTTTCACTCATTCTTGCCTTGCAGTTTCACACTTTCTCTCTTTGGGGCCTCACTGTTGTTCTCTTCATTTCCTATCTTTTAGAATGAAGAATATAATATTTAATATATAATATTGTTCATATTGATGTTAATATATTAATATTAAGTATACAATATTTATATGAATTTTCTCTTGTATTTGAAGGAAGAGACACTCAGTTCTTAGTCTTTAATGTTTGGTTTACAAAGTTGTGTGTATACCTATGGTTTAACTGTCAGAGTTTAGAAGAAGCAAATAGGAATTTTGACAATGCCTTATCCACGGAAAGAACTGCCATCCTCTCTCTCCTTCGTACCCTGGTTTTTGTTAATTTGCTGTGATAAACCAACAGTGTTGTTATAATACCACTTTTTTCTTACTTCTTGTAGGAATATTCTTTTGTAAAAATAGATCAAGAGCTTTACCACTCAGATGAGAAACAGGACTTCCGATGATGACTTGTTCTTCTCCGTGAAACTCTCATTAGAGGCCAGTGGATTTCTTCCTGGCCTGTGGACTTTCTTCCTGTTTTTTAGGTTCCTGGGGGTAGCGGCACGCTTGTGAATTTGTTTCGTGCACTCTCCTTCTTTTCTGTCTTCTTTCCTTAATGTCATGGCCACTCTTAATGGGACATTGTGGGGCTTACCAGGAACAGCTAGGATGTCAACACATTGACCTCAAGGGCAGAAGCTTGTTTTCAGTGAGATCATAAAATTGTGATCTTCAAAGAGCGTCCTGCTCCTGGGAGCTTCCTGGGGACATGATTGCAGGCACCATCTTTGGAGTCCAGAAGACTTACTTGCTTTATACACTCTGGGCCTCAGTTGCTTCTTCTGCAAAACAGTGACTCACGGAACCCTTGTGAGGCAGGCACCAGAGGCCAGCAGACAGCAAGGGCTTGCAACTGACCTTGCCGAGTTGTGGTCTACCCAAGATCGTTTGACTTGTGTGCATTCTAAATTGTCCCATGAGATTGCTGTAACGTTTACTTGGGGTGGGTCGGGGATGCTGGAGGAGGTTTCTGGACCAATTTCTTCTTTCTCCCCAACCTTACGAGGATGCTGTGGGTTCTGCGCTCCCTCTAGTGGTAAAACTGAACACCTTGACTGTGAGAGCAGCGTCGCTCAGGGCTGAGATGGTTGTGTTCACGGTGTGGGGTCCTCTCTTTGTTCTCCTGCCCTGGCTAGGGATGCAGTCTGCACCCTCCACTCTTGGAGATTCTGAAGAATGCAGAAACACTTCGGAGAATGTTCTGATCACGGAATTTGTTAGGACAGAGTCCTACAAGAACGAATTTGAGGATTTTACACATCTGCATATATCTTTGACCTTAAAACCCTATTAATTTTTCGTTGCCCTTTTCCACACTAATTATACTTATCTTTGCAAGGGTATTATACTTCCTTCCAACAGGATTTCTTACTCCCTCGAGTGATTTTGATAATCTTCATAATCCTGTTAAAAATAGCCATAATTCGTTCAAGTATATGAAAGTTGAGTACAAAATTAGTTTGGCTGGTTGACTCACTGCATTTTAAACCCAAGGATGTGGGAAGGATGTCTTAATACAGCCATGTAAGTTTTGAAGGTGGGGTTTAACTTAAACAAAGAATTCTGCTTTGAATGTGCCTGAGCAAGCGTTGTGTCTAATTTAAGTTTTCTAAAGCCATGATAGAATTCCTGTTGGTGTTATTAGGTTTTAGAAGTTCGGTTAAATGTTCCATCTTTTTGTCTCAGTGATGTTTGTGAGGACAAAATAATTAAGATTGTGTCTCTTTTCATGGAATCAACCTGGATGTCCATCAATGGTGGACTGGATGAAGAAAATGTGGTACATATACACCATGGAATACTATGCGGCCACAAAAAAGAGTGAAATTATGTCCTTTATGGATGTGGCTGGAGGCCATTATCCTGAATGAAGTAGTGCAGAAACAAAAAAGCAAATGTCACATCTTCTCACTTATAACTGGGCGCTAACCCTTGGTGCACACAAATGTAAAGATGGGAACAGTAGGCACTGGGGACTCTGAAAAGAGGGAAGGAGGAAAAAAGGGAGGGAGGGAGGAGGTAGAAAGGGCTGAAAACTTTCTGTTTCTACTGTGCTCACTATGTGGGTGATGGAATCAATAGAAGCCCAAACATCAGCATCACACAATATACCCTCAAAACAAACCTGCACATGAACCCCTCAATCTAAAATTAAAAAAAAGTTAAAATGTTATGTTTTTGAAGATGTTTCCCACCTGCATCTGAAAGAAGAATAAACTACACAACTTTGAATCATACTAAGGAAGTAATGGGATCTTAGAGGTGAGCCAGAGATCTCAGAAGTCCTCATCCACACACCTCCTGATGCAGAGATTCTTTCCATAGCATCCCTGAGAGAGGGCAGGCCAACCTCAACCAAATCCATCAGGATGCTTTTGTTTGCAAGATGCAAAATGAGACAAAACCAAACCATGTGACTTTTTAGTGATGGGAGCTCACTGACAGCGTCTCCATGTTTACACTGGAGTATGAGAGGGGACTGGCCGAGAAGCCAGTGTAGCAGCCAGCTGTTCGGGTTGCTAGGATCCCAGGCCATATCTCCCTGGGTCCCAGGAGAGCAAGCTTCCCTCTTTCCCCAGCCCACCCCCTTTCCAGGTCATAATGCTAATGCTAAGAACAGGTGCGACAACATGGGTGTAAAGCCCCTTGATTTCTTTTTTAAGCAACTCAGGTTTTACTAGAGTCTGCAGGTAGAGCACAGACCCATAGACTGGAGAAGCCATGGAGACCACAGGCTCAGACTGCCCTTTTCTGGCAAAGTCATTTTCTTCTTCATAATATTCCTGCTATAGCACAAACTCCCCCTGGGCCCTCCGCACTGGTTTCCCCTAGACACAGCTCACTCAGCACCCCCACAGTCTGAATGGATGATTATCCCTTTGTGTGGGGTTTTTCTCAATTCTGACTTTGCTCTCATAAAGGAGGAGGCCTTGGCCAGGACGAAGGGGTTTGGGGATGGGTGGGGAGTGAGGCAGCCATGCTCATGAGCAGGTGTCTTCTGTCCCTGCTGGGGCTCCCTCGACTGCTCCAAAGAATTCAGACCTGCCTGTTTTCTCTCACTCACTCCAAAACACTGGTTTCTCTCTCTTCAAAGTCTGCCTGAGCTGCAGCTTTTTCCCAAAATTTAACAATTTAATTACTTGATGCCTTCCTTTTTTTTTTTTTTTTTTTTTTTTTTTTGAGATGGAATCTTGCTCT
>NW_016107421.1:1633720-1637639 GCF_001604975.1 Cebus imitator | reverse complement strand
ACCCTGTCTGGAGTGCAATGGTGCAATCTCAGTTCACTGCCCTCTGCCTCCCAGGTTCAAGCGATTCTCTCGCCTCAGCCTCCCGAGTACAGTAGCTGGGATTACAGGTGCCCGCCCCCACACCCGGCTAATATTTTGTACTTTTAGTAGGGACAGGGTTTCACCATGTTGGGTAGGCTGGTCTCGAACTGCTGACCTCGTGATCTGCATGACTCGGCCTCCCAAAGTGCTGGGATTACAGTTGCGAGCCAGCGGGCCTGGCTTGCCTTTCTTTTTGTAAGCATTTATTTTAGGTTCAGGCTTACACGTGCAGGTTTGTTACAAAGCTAAATTCATGTCGAGAGGTCCATCGTACAGATTATTTTAACACCAGGAATTAAGCCCAGTCCCCAGCGGTGGTCTTCTCTGCTCCTCTCCCTTGCCCGACCCTCCACCCTCGAGTAGGCCCCAGTGTCTGTTGTGTTCATGAGTTCTTTGTGTTCATGAGTTCTCATCCTTTAGCTCCAGGACATCTTTCATTCTTTCTTCCAATCAACCCTCCCCGTGGGAAGCCCAGAGACCACGAGCTTCGGGCGCTGTGGTCAGGCAGGCCTGTGCCCCCAGGGGCCCCTCTGTGCCTCTATTGGCTGGGGTTTTTATGGCAGCTGGGGCTGGCCAGCTCTTCCATCACGTTGGTGCCCACAGGAAAACTGGGAATGGAGTGTGCTGCTTATACAAGCGCTAGGGAGCTAGCCACAAATGTATACCGTATTGCCCCCTTCTAGAAAATTTCCAGCCATGAGACCCTCACCACCTTAGAAGGTGCCTGCTTCATGGTTGGCTGGCTTTCGTTGGCACAGGCCTGGGAACCAGGCTTCCTATGTTCAAATCCCAGTTCTACCAGTTGGCAGCCCATGATATTGGGCAAGTTTCCTGACTGCATTGGGCTCCGCTGCCTCCTGTGGAAGGTAGAAATTCTCATCGTTCCACCACAGCGTTGCTGTGAGAATCGGTGGGAGGACACGCAGAAGGTACCTGACGCATTGCACCTGCGCAGTAACTGCAGCCTCTGCTCCCGTTTACCCCCAGTGTTCCTCCTTCTGGCCTTCAGCCATGAATTCTGTTCCTATCACATGGAGGCCACGGAGTCCGCCTACCCTTGCATCTGTGTTTGTGGCATTTGGGCCAGCTCTCACTGCTTCACAAAGAATCGCCCTTGATTCTTCCCCAGGCCAAATTGCCTGCTCCTCCAACTTCTCCTGAGTTGGCCTCCCTGCCTCATACTTCTCTTTCTCACTTCCGTGACCCCACCTCTGCCTTCCCTGCTGTCCCCCCACCACACACACAGCACGCCCTGCCCATCCTGTGCACTGACTTTTCCATCCCGGGCCCTCTCAGTCTGGCATGAGACGTCCTCTCGCCACTGCCTCCATCATCTCCCTGAATGACACCTGCTTTCCTCAGTGCCTGATTTAGGTAATGCCTCCTCCAGGAAAGCCAAATATCTTAAGACTAGTGAGGGCTAGGGCCTCCTCACCCCACTCCCTTCCGGCTTGCCTCTCTCTTTGTTAGACGCTTCCTGAGCCATGAATCAACTCTGTCTGTTGGTCACTCTTCCCCGAGTGTAAGCCCCTGGAGGGCAGGAGGCTGTCTTCCTCAGCTCCACCCTTCTGTTGTCTAGAAGAGAGCCTAGCATACAGGACAAGCTCAGTAGAGATTTGCAGAATGAATGAAGGAAGGAAGGAGCCAGCCCTGATGCACTAGGTGTGGGCTGACGAATGCAGAGAAAGCAGGAATGCCCCCGGCTTTGCTAGCTCTGCTTGGCAGGAAATGAGGACAGAGCAGTACTCAGGTGTGCTGTTGGCTGAAAGCTCGCTGTGTGCACGCATGCAGTTCCTGCTGCACGCATTCATAGAGGGCAGACGGATCTTTCTCCAATGCTTGCCGCTTGCCATTCTCATTGTGTGTAACATTAAAGGGGGGAAGGAAATTTGCAAAAATGAGAGTGACAATTGGTGCTGATCATGTTTTCTACTCTGCAAACCTCATCTGTAAACACATCAGGTGGGTTGTAAGTTTGAAAAACGGTTCAAGAAAGAATCTCAGGGGGGTTTGAGGAAGGGCTTTTAAAAGACAGCATCTGGTCCTAGGAAATATACATAGACAAATGGGATGGCTAAGTAGAACAAAGAGAAGAGTGAAAGTGTGAATCAAGGGCACGGACGTTTGAAAGTGGCAAAGAAATGTAATTAAAACCATCCTATATAGGAGCAGTATCAACAACATTCTCCCAGGCAAATACACACAGACCCTCTCTCCCTCACACACACACACACAGAGAAAAGATGCAAGATAACTACTATGATATAATTGACTAATAATGAGAATTATTTTTACAGCCTGTAAGGAAATAATATCACAGCACAGACTCATAATTCTTCTTCCTCCCTGAATCTCACTTATTTAACTAGAACAGAAGTAGGAAGAAAAAAGGATCCCTCCATTCATCCTGCGGAGAACAGCTAATAATTGGGAAAAGCTGCCTGAATATTATACAGGCAGATGTGAGTCAGCCAATATGTTTCTATCCTCAGGGATCAAAGAATTCTAGGTTTGTCTGTGAGGAGGGAGGGATGGAAATGAGAAGGGTCTTTTAAAACTAAATGAAACTGTGAGGAGATACTGTCTCTTCTGGATTAAAAAAAACATACTTTTTTCAGACTGGCATGGTGGCTCATACCTGTAATCCCAGCACTTTGGGAGAATGAGGTGGGTGGATCATTTGAAGTCAGGAGTTCCAGACCAGCCTAGCCAACATGGTAAAATCCCCATCACTGCTAAAAATACAAAATTAGCTCAGTGTGGTGGTGGGTGCCTGTAGTCCCAGCTACTCAGGAGGCTGAGGCAGGAGAATCACTTGAACCCAGGAGGTAGAGTTTGCAGTGAGCTGAGATCACGCCACTGCACTCCAGCCTGGGCAACAGAAAGAAACTGTCAAAAAAAAAAAAAACAACTTATTTTTTTCAACTTGCCTTTTTGGGGGATTCATTAGAGTCTACATTGGGGCTTCCCTAAAGAAAGCTGGGAGAGAGCTGCAGAAATACACTATAGAGAAGTCCGAAAATAGAGACATGCAAAAAATAACCCCAAAGGACTTAAATACTTAAATATTATGACTTAAAACATAGCTCACCACCCCGTTCGGAATGTTTTCCTTCACTTGCACTTGCAGGAGCACAGATACCTTTTGTTTGGCAGAGAAATATAGGGAAAGCTCATTTTATGTACCCAGTCTTCCTGCCTTACAGGAAAGCTGACCGTTTTCCGTGTCAGTAAATCCGGATCTATTCAGATGAGCTTTTCACCGTGCAATTTCTGATTCCAGTCGTAAATGCCACATAGCTCTTTCTGGGTATGTGCGATGCTGTGTCGCCTGAAACCTGAGAGCACCGTAGCTGTCAATCCAAAATCCACACACTTAGCTTTCAAACACCATACAAGCTCATTTATTTTCTCAAATTGGTTTTTGCCTAACTAAGTGTTAAAATGAGTTTAGAACCCGCGGGCGCGCATGGGTGGCACAGGTCAGCAGCCCTCCTGGGCGGTGCCGCACGCAGGGACAGGCGGCCCCAGGCGGACCCTGACACCTGCCCCGGGACGCCCGGCCCCGCTCCGGTTCTCGCTCTGCGCTTCTTCTCGCCACCACCAGGGGGCAGGCTCCCAGCGCGATGAAAACCCCGCGCTCCCTGAGGCTGCCCGGCTTGGCCGCGCCGTCCGCTTCCGCGCTGGGCACCCTGCAGGGTGGTCCTGACCACCTTGGTGCGGGTTCAGCATGGCAGGCCGAAAAAGCCGCATCCAGGAAGCCAGATTCTACTGGGCCGCTGGGAAGCGTGGAGGTAGTTCTCCCTCCCTCCCTCCCTTCCTTCCTTCCCTCCTCCCT
>NW_016107421.1:1620935-1632745 GCF_001604975.1 Cebus imitator | reverse complement strand
CCCTTCCTTCCTCCCTCTCTCCCTTCCTTCCCTTCCCTCCCTCTCTTCCTTCCTCCCTCCCTTCCTTTCTCCCTCCCTCCCTCTCTTCCTTCCTTTCTCCCTTCCTTCCTTTCTTTCTTACTCCTTTCCTTCCTTCCATTTCAAGCAAATTCCTCCTCCTTTCAGGGCACTCTCTGGCCTGCAGGCTGCTGCTGTTCCTGGACCCTGCGGGCTCCTCCTCACCTGCCTTCCTGTGTGCCATGCACCAGATATACCTCCCTGACTCCTCACATTCCAGCGCCTTCCACCCCCTCCAAGGCCATCCTCCTGGCCCTCTGTGGCTGGCCCTGGTCAGCACACCATGATTACTTAGTCCAAGCTGCAAGAATAGACTCTTCTACAGGCCTCCTTTGTCATCCGTCACCCTCACGGGAACAGAAATCACACAGGTGCACAGTCTCTGCTCACCAATGGGTCTCCAGCATCTAGCACACTCCCTGGCACATAGTGAGTGCTCAGCAAATGCCTGTTGAATAAGATTGTCTTCTGTGTCAGAGGACTGGTGAATAAACAGAGGTCAACAGGTAAGGAACCGCCTAGGAAGCATGAAGATATAGTGTGGATGACCCATGGGGACCAGGTGGGGAGGGAGATGTGGGTGAAGGAGAGAACCCAGAGAGAACCGTACCTGGTGAGAGGTCCTCAAGACTCAGGCCACACACGCCAGGGCCAGCTGCTCCTACAGGTGTGGGCACTTTGTTTCCAAAGCTACCTGGACCGACCTTCCAGTTTCTGTAAACTGACCCTGTAACCTGTCTACCATTTTCTCCCTGACTTGGCTATTTGGAGGACCCATTATCCAACAGTCATAGCATTTGACTCTGGTCTTTCTTCTTGTAGGAGACCATCAAAGTAGTGGGGAAAATTACAGAAAAGACGCAAACCTTCTTGGAAGGCCAGGAAGTTTTGCAGATGCTTCCGGAAAGGGCTATAGCTGAAGGCAGCCTAAGCCTCTTACCTTAAGCTAATGGCAAAGGGCAGATAACAAAGGAATGCTAAAGAATTTATCTAGATCCGTTTGTTTACCTATTTGAAACTAACCTTGGATCATCTGGGGACAGGACTGCCCCCTACTCAGAAAATCAACAATGTTAATTACCCACAAAAAGTATTTGCTCTAAGCCTTTGTCATTAAACCTGCACTAAATAAATGCAAGCCTCTCCAGCTTATGGGGTGCACTTTCTCATCAGCTGTGCTAAGTGAGCTGTGCGGCCCCCTAGCCGCGCTCACAGGCAAAAAACCTGTGTCTCCACCCTCCATTCCTCCGTCGTTTGGCCAAGTCTGCATCCTCTGATTACCCCCTCCCCACCCACAACTCTCATCCACAACTTTAAGGCCTGAGCCCCATTATTTATCATTAGTCTTCCATGTTAGACGTCATACCTGGGGCAAGGCTTCCATAGGCCACCAAGAAAACTGCAAAATGTCAAGAGGATAAAAAGCCTTTTGTGGGGAAGCCTCTGCGTATCCCTGTAGCCCAACCTTGTTCGCAAAGTCGGAAATATTGAGGAGGGTGCTGACATTTTCAGGTATGTGTGATGAGGACCCACATGATCAATTTAGAAAATTGACCCCAGAGGCTCTACTTGAGTTGGGTTTCTCTGCGAGATTTTTCTCCTCTAAGAGGTGATGAAAAGATAGACTCCATTCTTTCTAAGGAAATGTCAGCAAACTGGCCGGGCATGGTGGGTCATCACGCCTGTAATCCCAGTACTTTGGGAAACCCCATCTCTACTAAAAATTCAAAAAAAATAGCTGAATGTGGTGGCACATACTTGTAATCCCAGCTACTCGGGAGGCTGAGGCAGGAGAATCAGGAGAATCACTTGAACCCGGGAGGTGGAGGTTGCTGTGAGCCAAGATCGCGCCATTGCACTCCAGCCTGGGCAACAAGAGCAAAACTCCATCTCAAAAAAAAAAAAAAAATACAAGGCCTGCAAACTATTTGGATGTGAGTGAGTCCTTACACAGTCCCTGACATCCATTTTCAGCCATTGCATAAAGGCTGGAAGTCCTTGAATGCCTCCAATGGAATGGCTTTGCAGCATTGAGCATTACCACGTGAAACCCTCGCCTCAGGACCTGGGAAACCACTGATCGATCTGAAATAATGATACATAGTGTTCGGCCGACCCTAGCACCGAGGCAGGGGTATTCACAGGAAGCAGGGCCAGGCCCTCAGGCTGTGTTCATCACTGACCCTCATGTGTGACTAAGGAAGGCCATTAAAAAATGAGCTGCATCAGCAGAACCAGGGAGAACCCCATGAGATGGTGAGGTTCGTGTCGTGAGATGAATGTCCCTGGTACACTTTGGGACAAAACCAGTTTCAGAACCTCCATTATCACGTCTGTCTCTGGCCACTGAGGAATGAGTACAAAAAATACTAATAGTTTTGACAAAAAGAATCTATCTTTAAACATTGTTTAGAGCAGTTTAGGCTGGGCAGAAGTCCCCAGTGTTTGAGACATTATGAGAAAACAAAGAAAGACCCAGTTCCTTTTTCTCAGGTACTCTAAAACACTCATACTATAGTTTCCCTTATGGAGTACTGGAAGAAATCATCTAAAATGTAATTCGTTCAAATTTTAGATTTTCCGTCAAATAATGATTTTAGTAAAGTCATAACTATCCATATTAACTTAGTATTTATCATGGCTACCGGATTCACCCAGAAAGCCTGAATGTCATGGAAACTGGGATCAGGGAAGCTGCATGTCTGCCTGCGAGGGAGCGCTGCTGCTGGGCTTGCAGGCAAGTCTCCCCGCTGGCCCGGCAGCCTCTCCCCGCTGGCCCGGCAGCCTCTCCCGGGCAGGGCATCGAGAATTGACACAGGGCAGAGGGAATACATGGCAGAGTTGTCTGACGGGACTAGATTATTTTGAAGGGGAGTACTTCAGTTTTATTGATCATCAGCCCCACATCTGACCTTTTTTAGGTAATTTTGTTTTTGATTTTAAAAATTTTGATTAACTTTTAAATTGACAAACAAAAATTGTATACATTTATGGTGTACATGATTTAAAATTTTTTTTAATTGACCCATAATAACTGTACAGGTTGGGTGCAGTGGCTCACACCTGTAATCCCTATTTTGGGAGGCTGAGGAGGGAGGATCACTTGAGGCTAGGAGTTTAAGACCAGCTTGGTCAACAGCAAAACCCTGTCTCAGCTGGGCACAGTGGCTCATACCTGTAGTCCCAGCACTTTGGGAGGCTGAGGTGGGTGGATCACTTGAGGCCAGGAGTTCAAGACCATCCTGGCCAACATGGCAAAACCCCATGTCTACTAAAAACACACAAAATTAGCTGGGTGTGGTGATGCATGCCTGTCGCCCCAGCTACTTGGGAGCCTGAGGCAGGAGAATTGCTTGAACCCAGGAGGCAGAGGTTGCAGTGAGCCAAGATTGCACCACTGCACCCCAGCCTAGGTGACAGAGAGAGACTCCCTCTCAAAAACCAACAACAACACAAGCAAATGAACAAAACCCATCTCTACAAAAAAAAAAATCTTTAAAAATTAGTCAGGTATACTGATGTGCACCTGTAGTTCTGGCCACTCCGGGGGCAGAAGGATCCCCTGAGCCCAGGAACTCAGGGTTGCAGTGAGCTGCGATCATACCACTGCACTCCAGCCTGGGTGACAGAATGAGATCCTGTCTCTGAAACATCTCTAAACATCTTCCCCCCACAAAAAGTATATATTTATGTGTTAGAATGAGATATTTTAATCTATATATATGCTGCAGAAAGATTAAATCAAGCTAATTAACACATCCATCACCTCACCTGCTTATCATTGTTTTGCAATGAGTGTTTAAAATCAACTTTATTAGCAATTTAAAAATATACAATACATTATTATTAACTATGGTTGCCGTGTGTCACAGATCACTAAACTCACTCTTCTTGTCTAACTGAAACTTTGTACCTTTTGACTAATCCCTATCCCACCCCCCAGCCTCTGACAACGACCATTCTGCTCTCTGCTTCTATGAATTCAATTTTTCTTTTTTTTTAAGAGTCCACATGTGAGTGAGATCACACAGTGTTTGCCTTTCTGTACATGGCTACATGGCTTATTTCACTTAATATGAGTCCTCCAGGTTCTTCCGTGTTGTTGCAAATAACAGGATTTCCCTCATTTTTAAGGTCAAATAGTATTCCATTACACACACACACACACAGACACACACACACACACACACACACACACACACACACACACACACGTCACATTTTCCTTAGCCATTCATTCCTTGATGGATAGCTAGGTGGATTCTATGTCTTGGCTATTGTGAATGATGCTGGCATGAATGTGGAAGTACAACTACCTCTTGGACATACTAATTTCATTTTCTTTGGGTATGTACCCAGTAGTGAGATTGCTGGGTCATAGTTTTTTGAGGAACCTCCATACTGTTTTCCATCATGACTGTGCTAATTTACATTCCCACCAATAGTGTACAAGGATTCTCTATTTTTCACATTCTTGCCAACAATTGTTATGTCTTGTCTTTTTGGTAATAGCCATTCTAACGGGGGTGAGGTGACATCTCATTGTGGTTTGTACCTGCATTTCCCTAATGATTAGTGATACTGAGTATTTTTTATATACCTGGCTATGTTTGACTTTTGGTTAAGTAACAGTATCTGCTTAATCAATAAGTCCAGGCTACATGGTTTCAGAGGCCAGCTCCATCACTCCTTGGCTATGTGATTGATTGCAGATGGGTTATTTTATCTCCCCAAGACTCAGTTTTTCCATCTATAGAATGGGGATGTTTATGGATATTTTACAATCACCTTTAATCCAGGTAAAGCATGTTATAAATGCCTAGCACATAACTATCAGCTAACTAATGTTAACCACTATTATCTAATTCTGTTCAGCAATGAATTTTAGGATGAAGGAGGGCACTCACATGAGTTGAATGGCAGCACTTCTCTGGTCAAAGCTGTCTGATGGCTTTCCATCTCACTCGGACTAAAAGCCAAAGTCCTAAACATCACCTACATGGCCACTGCTTGATCCAACCTTTCCCTTCCCCGTTGGATCTCTTCTGTTAATGCACACCCTGCACTCACGTGTTCCAGCAACTGGACCTCTTCAGTGCCCGTGAGCATGCCAGGCACTCCCTCACTCCGGCCTCTGCACTTGTTCCCCTTTCCTGGAATGTTCTTCTCCCAGTGGGCTCAATCCCCACCACCTCCAGGCCTTTCAGCAAATGTTGCCTTCTCTGTGAGTCTCTAATCGACCATCCTATTTAAAACTGTAATATCTTAACACACTTCTTACCCTAGCTTAATTTTTCTTCTTAGAATGTCTTGCCATTTGCCACACTCCATAAGTAGCGGGTACTGTGGAGTGCTGCCCAGAGGTCTCAAGAACTGAGTTTAGTGTGAAGGTGGCAGAGTGAATTAATTTTCTATTGCTATGCAACAAATTACCCCCAAAACCTTGCAGCTTAAAACAACATATATTTATCTCACAGTTTCTGTGGCTCAAGACTCTGGGGGCAGCTTAACCTGGTGATTCTAACCCTGGGTCTCTCATGAGGTTTCTGTCAAGGGATTGGCCAGGGCTGCGGTAATCTCAACATTAGAGGATCTGATTTCAAGAAGCCTCACTCACCCAATTTGGCAGGCCTCCGTTTCTTGTTGGCCACTGGCAGGCGAGCTCAGCCCCTTGTTCTGTGGACCCTTCCGTAGTGCTGCTTGAGTGTCCTCACAATATGGCAGCAGCCTACCCCTGAGAGAATGACCCCAGAGACAGCCCAAAACAGAAGCTACAATGTCTTGTATGACCTAGTCTTGGGAGTCCCACACCATCACCTCTGCCATATTCTATGGGTCTCACCAACCCTGACACAGTGTGGAAGGGGACTTACAATGGTGTAAATACCAGGAGGCAGGAATCATTGGGTGCCACCTTGGGATTAGCTACTGAAGAGTCTCTCATCTCATATTCAAAACTCAAACTCAACAGGGGAAGGTTGCTTAATCTTTTTGAATATCTGGCTCCTGTTTAATGTTAAATACATTTTTTAAGTATTAGTACTAATACTAGTATTTAATAGTGTTTTGTGAGGATTAAATAAAATAATATGTATATTATCTCAGAAACATATCTGGAATATAGTAAGTGGGCAAAAATGATTAGCTCCTTTTTTGAGTTCAAGTTGCAGGTACAAAGGGTTTGACACAGAGAATGACAAGAGTACATTGTTGTCACTCACTCTGGATGCAGTATTGAGAGTGAATTGAAGGAGTCAACCCAAAGGAAGAAGACCAGTGACAGGAACCAAGATGGGGACATGTAATAACTGGAAGTAGGCAGATGTAAGAGCATTGCTGGAGTCACCTTAAATTTATAATAGACATAGCTTATGTCATTATTCCTGACATGTCTGGAATTGATCATTGATTCATCATCTTGGGTAAGTGAAATTAGACAACTCAATTTGTCTTTACTTAGAGGAAGGGCATTCTTCTGTTCTACTTTGATGTAGATTTGTTCCTGTGAAGGAGTATGGTAGACTGCACTGTTGTTCACAAGTATTTATCTTCCTGTGAGAGAGCTAACAACCCCATTGATATGGGGCTTGATCATATGGCTTGCTTTGATCAATGATGTATACGTGCTTTTGGCCAGTCCTCTTGATTTGCTTCTTCTGCCAAGAAATCAAGAAGAAGCTGCTTCCTTAGTTATCTCAGAATGGGGGAAACCCATGGAGTGAATCCAGAGCGCTACAGCCAACCAACATGTAACTACATGAGAAATAGCTCTTTGTAAGTATAAGTTATTGTAGTTCCAATGTGAGGGGATGCTTGTTACATGGCGTAACCTGGTGATAGCTAATTGATACAAGGGGAAATGTTTATTCCCCTAGATTCCTATTTCCTGTTTCCTCTATTGGTTCAGAAGGAACATCTACAATCACTCTCTCTGTGTCCCCCTCTCTCATACACACACAGACACAAGTACACTTTATATTTTCCCCAAGAAAGGCTCAATGGCAAGTCTGGGGGATGAGTCTGGTATCTGCGGGAATGTTGGCCATGGGCTAGAGCCACTACAGAACCAAGAGCATCATGAGCTTTAGTTTCTGTGCAGTAAACAGACCAGATAGATTCTGTGTGTGCCAGACTCAATCCGATCTTTGCTCTATTTCATCGTTTCTGCCTGTGCTTAAAGTATTGGTTGGGATAATATGGTATCAAGTTCTAGAATGCAAAAGTGATGTCAGAGTTGTCCAATGCAGCCTTCCTAATCCCATCAGTGCCATACGCTGGCTCCCAGTGTTCATTCTCGATTTAAAAGCTGGAAAGAGGGTGTTTGTTAAGTGGTATCCTCTAACAGTTTCCTGAAGATGAAAGCCCAGGTTTACCAAAAAAAAAAAAAAAAAAAAAAAAATTGTTTTTGTGGTTTTCCTGATTTAGGTGTCAAAATGCCAATGAACCTTCCCTGAGTGGTCCTCACCTCCCCTTGGTTAGGATCCCAATTGATTTGCCTGTCATTGCTTGACAGGCTCCACTGACCTCTGAGTTTTACACTGAAGGATGCTATTTAGTAACCGAAAACAGCCCAACATGGTGAAATTGACTTTGGGGACCAGAGATATGAGTTTGAATCCTGGCCTTGATGGCAACAAGCTGTGTGTCCTAGGGCACATCAGTGATGATTTCAGCATCTCAGTTTATACATCTGCAAATGAGGATGAGGGCAGTCCCTACACCCCTTGCATGGTATGAATGTCAAGCAAGATGGTGTTTGGGAATGGGCTTGAAGGACATCCAGCACAGTGAGGTGCATGAATGATGGATGTGGGGTCTCTCTGGAGCATGAAGTTGTAGAGAACCAGATTCCACTGGCATCTGTTTCCCATAGACATGCTATTCTAGGCCTAGGTTGCTCATCCATAAAGCAGGAATAATAATTATTTGGGTAATTCAATGAAATATTCTACATAAAACCTAGAATGCAGGAGATGTTTCACATTTAATCTCTTCCTTATGACCAGTGAGAAATTAAAGTGAAGGACATTTCCTGAAACTATGGGTGAAAGATGCACAGAATAAGACTAGAAGCCATTCTTAAAGAGTGGGCAATTATAAAGATCAGGATTGGCAAACTACAGCCTCCCAGGCCATATCTGGCCCACTGTCTGATTTTGTAAATAGCCTTATTGGAATTCAGCCGCACTCACTCACTTAACCTATCATTACTGGCTGCTTTCACATTGCAGCGGCAGAGTTGAGCTTTGACAGAGATCATATGGCCCTTGAAGCCAAAAACACTCACTGTTTGGGGGTAGGGGTGTGAAGTTTGCTTGCTCTGTTGTGGGTAAGTAGAAGAGGAAAAGCACGTTCTAAGAACTAGGAAGGAGGACTTGGCATTGCGTGGGCAGTGGGAGAGCTTCAATGAGACAGAAGCTCGGACAGGTGCAGAGGAGGGATGGGAGACAAGGCAGGACAGGCAGAATAACAAAGTAACCCACTAGGCAATGGGAGCCACAGGAGGTTGTGGAGCAGGAGAGACGTGATGTTTGCTGCCAACTCAGTGCAATTATTAGAGGGGCTTAGCGCAGATCATCCGTTTCTCAATCTGACGGAGGGCTTGCATTTCCATGTAAACAGAGCAGATGGAGAGCCTGCAAAGCAGTTGCTTGTTTGGAATGGGATTCAGCTTAAAGAGGAGCAACTGGGATTTGTTTCCCCACTTGTTGGTGTGGGAGTTGTCTCCCACGAAAGTGTAAGCAATTAAATTGGTAATAGCAAAATTCACAGTTGGTTATAGCTCGGCACTGCCCAACGTATACGTCCCAAGGTGGGAATAGGTGCTCTACCAAAAATGAGCCTTCTCTGATTTAGTGACTCCTGGAAATGCCGTGTTAAATCAACCAAGGCAAGTCGGTTTTTGTCCTGCAGGGCTTCTCAGAATCTGAAATGCACCAATATGTATTTTGATTTTCCTAAAGGGGATACAAGATGCTGCTTCTCTCAGATTTATTTCACTGTGGATGTGGACGTGTGTGTGTGTAAAACACTTAATAACCATCTCATGGAACATTTATGTTTTAAGAAATGCGTTTTGAAAAAGCTGGCCCAGAAGCTTTCTAAGGAGCTCAACAAGAACATGCTTGCATGATTTGGGAAGGGTTATCATATCAAAAGACGTTGCTATTTCCCTGTTCCATTACACAGACTAGTCAATGCCGTGTATTCTACAGAGCTTTGCAGTTTTCCAAATAATTTATGTACGTGTTGATTTCTACATTTGCAAGTGGATTCAGCTTGATTAGCAATTTAAATGGAAATTTTCTGAACACTATGAATTGGCATCTCATTTGCATTTCTTGTCAATTATCTGTGGACTTAACTCGTGGCCCTGAAAATATTCCAGCTATGCCAGGAGGCCTGACGCAGTTTGGGGGATAAATGTGATCAATGGACATGTTAGTTACTTGAATCTGAAGGTCACAGAGACTTCCTGAGTGTAAAACAAAGTTGCTAAGACATTTCGTGGCAGTCAGCTTCCATCAGCTCAGGACAGCCCTCCTGGGCATCGGCTCAAGCCAAAGCTCCCCGGATGCAGCAGCGTACCCATCGGCCCTGCGTGTTTGTGAGCTGTCGCCTTCGTCACCCTCTATTTTATCTATTCCGCAGATCCACTCAGGGCTGGTCTGAAATCCACCTTGTCTTAGAATATAGCGCCTTCTGCCCTCCCTCATTGTTAAGGGGAGCCCATGTCATTTGAATATTTGTTTTGTCTGTAGGTTGATGCTGGACACAGGAGGGCCCCAGAGATACCACCAGAGTCAAGGTGTCTGGTAAACCAGGGTATTTCAGAAAAAATAGTGTGAGCACTCTTCTTTCTTAAAGGAAACAAGTGTGTGCTTCTGCGCTCAGGGTTAAGCCTCTCATTAGCTGGCCCCACCCCGATGGTTCCTCTGTTGTCTTTGTGAAGGGAGGTGGGTGAAGCCAGAAGGAGAGGGCTACTCTATCAACCTCCCCAGGTGTCCACCCTTACAGCAAGGTTCCAGGCACCTGTGCCTCGGCCTCTGCCATCTTATCAGGTACCATATTCAGTCAGACGCCTTTGGTTCTGTAGATAAGCACGGAACCTGCACGCATGGAATCAGACCGGGCCCACCAGGGGCTGCAGCTTTATTTTATTGTCCATGATTATCTGTACATATTTGTAGAGCCCAGGGGAACCATGGAGGGGCTGGAACTGCTGGGTGCAAGCTGCATGCTCAGCTCCTGGCTCAGCACCCGGCCTGGCCAAGGCTGGCCTCAGGGCAGCAGGTTCAGAGTACACATTGTAGAGTCTCTAGTTGCAACAAAAAGCTCAGTGTCCCCTGGAAACATGATAGTTTCTTCCAACCCCACCACATCCTTCCAGCTCCTGGAATGAGTTTCTGGCTCTGTGGTGCCTAGTGCTCTGCTTCCGCACCACGAGCTGAGACCCAGACCCCACACTAGCCTTGCTCTTCCCACCTTGGGCTCCTCGGCCCCGCTGTGGGCCTAACCCCACAAAGCAGAACTGGGGATTGCAGGGCTCTGACTTTGGCCCTGCAAAGCAGCGTACGGAAGTGGGTGTGGAGAAGGGAGGAGAGGGGAGTGCAGATGCACCTGCAGAGACTCGAGAGATTTCAGCTGCGTGCAGTGCAATGAGGGACAAAGAGCACTGAAGGAAGTCGCATGTTCACACTCTATGTATTTCTTTTAATTATATACAAAATAAACGTGTATATAAAAACATATTTGTAATTCTTTTCCACAACTAACATGCATTAGTGCACTACTTTGTATTTACATTTTTTAAAAATATTTGTTTTCACCTAGCTATAGAGGAAAGGAAAACATGCCATTCTGAATATGAAGAAAGCACACTCCAGAAGGCCTTTCTCCTTAGACCAAAGGTACAGTCAGGACTTTTCCCTTCTCAAGATATCCTTTGCCAAGCTGCCCTGAGAGCACGCACTCAAATAAATGCCATGCGCTAGCCCGGTTTGCAGGTGTGGGATGCGCCACTAACGTGCTCAACCCCATTCATTCCCATGCCTTGCAAGCTGGCACCTGGCCTTATTATAAATCTGCCCAGAGCATCCTGCAGAATCAGTGGCCATCTTTCCTTCCTCACCAAAGGAGGCTGCTCAGTTGCCATGGTAATGCGGGGGCTGGGAATCAGGGTAATCAGCCTCTATGAAAATGCCCTGGAGGTGGGTCAGAGGGGCAGGGAGATGCCCACACTCTTTCTTCTTAAATGCCCGAACATGAATGTTCCCTAGGTTGGATCAAATTTTATAAGCTGGAAGATGGTGTCTTCCTGCTTTATTGACATGTTTCTGTACTTGTGGACTGATTTTACATCTGCCTTTGTCTTCTGCTTTAATATTTTCCTCCCTTTCCTTAACTTCCTTCCTTCCTTCTTCCCTCTCTCCCTCCTTCCCTCTCTTCTTTCCTCTTTTCTCTTTCTCTCTTCTTCCTTTCTTTCCAATGAAAAAGATTGAATTACCATCCTCCCACCCCAGAAAACCAACTGCATCTGTGTTTTAACATTCACATGGGTGTCTGCAGATTCACGGTCTCCATAATAACACAGGTGTCTTTGGTATTTGTTTTGTTTTGTTTTTACTATTTTGCATACATTTCTTTTTTTTTTTTTTTTTTTTTTTTTTTTTTTTTTTTTTTTTTTTTTTTTTTTTTGGTGTGCAATGGCGCTTTCTCGGCTCACCGCAACCTCCGCCTCCTGGGTTCAGGCA
>NW_016107421.1:1577037-1620861 GCF_001604975.1 Cebus imitator | reverse complement strand
CACGCGCCACCATGCCCAGCTAATTTTTTGTATTTTTAGTAGAGACGGGGTTTCACCATGTTGACCAGGATGGTCTCGATCTCTTGACCTCGTGATCCACCCGCCTCGGCCTCCCAAAGTGCTGGGATTACAGGCTTGAGCCACCGCGCCCGGCCTTTTGTATACATTTCAATCGATTTTGGGTAAAGTGGTTTTGGTTACATGGATGAATTATATTGCAAATTCTGAAATGTTTGTGCACTCATCACCTGAGTAGTGTACACTGCACTCAATATGTAGTGTGTTTTTTTTCCTTTTCTCCCTCCCAGCCTCCTCCTTCTTAGTCTCCTTTGTCCATTATATCACTCTGCGTGCCTCAGCGTCCTCGTGTCTTAGCCCCCACTCATAAGTAAGAACACACAGTATTTGGTTTTCCATTCCTGAGTTACTTTACTTAGAATAATGGCCTCCAGCTTCATCCAAGTTGCTCCAAAAGACATTATTTCATTCCTTGTTATGAAAGAGTAGCATTCCATGGTGTATATACACCACATTTTCTTCAGGCACTCATTGGCCAATAGGCAGTTAGGTTGGTTCCATAGCTTGGTGATTATGAATTGTGCTGCTGTAAACGTGTGTGTGTGTCTTCATCATATAATAACTTTTTGTCCTAGATACTAGATACCCAGTAGTGAGGTTGCTGGATTGAATGGTAGATCGACTTTTAGTTCTTTATGGACTTTCAATACTGTTTTCCATAGAGGCTGTACTGGTTTACATGTGAAATGGGTTGTTTTCTTGAGGAGCCTTGAAACACCGGTGCTAACACATAAGAGCTAGCAACCGTAAGTGAACCCCGGGCTGTTAATTGCTCATCAAACTCCTCTAACCCATTTGGTGCATGCCAGATCCAAAACAATGTGATGTAGGAGTTTGAGTCGAGGCCAGCAGGACCAAAGCCTGTTTGGTTCAGCAGTTCCAGGAGGGGAGAGGACATGATCAAGCCAAATCCACTCCTGGAAAAAGCACAGGAGCCCACACGTGCAAGAACGTGAGGGTGCACGGTGATGGCAGAGGGCTGGTCCTCCCAGCGGGGAGGGGCTGCTTATCCCCACAACTCGGCTGGACATTTTCAAAACATCTTTATTCTTCCCCATCCCATCTCTTTCAGTCTGTAATCCTCTGAAGAAGCCCTAGAGTGTTCCAATTAATTGAAAAAACACCCTTTTCACCTCTCTTCAATGACTCTCACATATACCCCAGACCTAAGAGTGGGGTTTTGGGTCCTGGGGCTGCAGCAGGCTTCTGAAACCCACTGGCCTTGTGCCCAGCATTCCAGGGAACCCTGCAAGCCTGTGATGTCCACAAGTGTCAGGGACCCAGAAAACCCTGGAGAAGCCTAAGTTTTTACCCACTTGCCCTCTCCACCCAAGCTGGGTCCCTTGAAGCCCAGATGGATGCAGAGCACTTCCAGTGTTTGAGCTCCAGAATATAGAAAAATGATGAAAAATGCCAAAAGAGTGTTACTATGTTTGTAGCATATTCTAAAAGCCTACATGGAACAAATTAATGCTTTTAATGCAGATTTACAATTATTCCAATGGTAGTACTGTTGGTGAAAAGAGTCAAACTCTAAAATATTTGAAGAAATTTATTCTAAGCCAAATATCAGTGATTAATGACTTGTGACACAGTCCTTGAGGGGTCTTGAGAACATGTGCCCAGGATGATTGGGCTACAACTTGGTTTTATCCATTCTAGGGAGACATAAGACATCAATCAACATATTTAAGATGTACATTGGTTCTGTCCAGAAGGAGGGACAACAGGAAGCAGGGGCTTCCAGGTCATAGGCAGATTCAAAGATTTTCTGATTGGCGGTTAGTTGAGTTATTGTCTAAAGACCTGGAATCCATAGAAAGGAATGTCTGAGTTAGGATACAGGTTGTGGAGACCAAGGTTTTATTTATTTATTTATTTATTTATTTATTTTTGAGACGGAGTTTCACTCTTGTTACCCAGGCTGGAGTGCAATGGCGCGATCTTGGCTCACCGCAACCTCCGCCTCCCGGGTTCAGGCAATTCTCCTGCCTCAGCCTCCTGAGTAGCTGAGATTACAGGCATGCGCCACCATGCCCAGCTAATGTTTTTTGTATTTTTAGTAGAGACGGGGTTTCACCATGTTGACCAGGATGGTCTCGATCTCTTGACCTCGTGATCCACCCGCCTCGGCCTCCCAAAGTGCTGGGATTACAGGCTTGAGCCACCGTACCCGGCAGAGACCAAGGTTTTCTTATGCAGATGAAGCCTCCAGGTGACAGGCTTCAGAGAGAATAGATTGCAAATGTTTCTTATCGTACTTAAAGAGTCCGTTGTGTCAGTCTTAAGGTCTGTTTTAATGTTAATGCTGGTCAGTTTTGTCTACGTTGTGAAAGGGAGAAGGGGATCATAAGGCATGTCCGACTCTTCCTTCCCATCATGGCCTGAACTTGTTTTTCAGGTTAACTTTGGAATGCCTCAGCCAAGAGGAGGGGTCCTTCAGATGGTTGAGGGGCTTACAATTTTATTTTTGGTTTACTAGATAGATTAATTTAAACCCATGAAACAGGCTGTTCCTTAGGCAGTGCGATCAAGCCGCAAGCTGCCTGCATGATGCATAACCCAACCTCTCATCTCTGGTTCTGCAGGTCCTTCCTGACAGTAAGGACCAGGGTCTAGAGGTGAGACCCTGAAAAGCTCCAGGCAGAAGGGTCAGCCCCGGGGAACCCAGCCCATTGGTGATGTCCGTTTCACGGTTGCATCCTAGCTCTGGGGGCTTAATCTCTGAGTGCTGCATCGTGTGCCTTCTCTTCATGTAGACACAGACACACACATAGGAATAGATTTCCTAAATTTAAGGGCAATGCCCTGTGAGGCGTGAAAGTGACAGCACCTTCCCTACATGGCCGCTCTGTCCACAAACACCAAGTATAGCCTCCAGAGTTGCTGCTCGCCGCTCTAGGTCCCAGGCTTCTTCTCTGCAGGCCCTGGAGGAGGGAGGTCAGTTCTTGAACAGACAGCCCCTGAGGAATCACTCTAACCAAGCTGCTGGAAAAGTCTGTGACAGTTGAGCAGGCTGCCCTCCTTGCCCAGAACCATCTGTAGTGACCAGTGACACGTGAGGAGAGGATGATGCTGGCTTCATCATCTCTTTGTCCATTTCAAAGTCACCATTTGTTGTGGTTATCTGAGGGCCCATTGCATTGCTCATGAAGTTCAAGAGGATGATCTGATTCCTAATCCAGTTCCCCCTCTCACCTGCGGCCCTTCCCTCTGCACTCTGTCCTTCTGCTGCAGAGGACATTTAACATTTTTTGGAAGCCTGGCTGCTGACTCTCTTCCTTTGGGGAATTCCCACAGCAGGAGGTCTGGTGGGAGATAGCACCCACCTCTTGGTGCAGGACCTCACATATCTGGATGCTGGCTCTGCTCACACCCTGGCAGCTTGGGCAGGGTGAGCTGGGCTTGGTCACCTAGAGCTCTGGTCCCAGGCTTCCCTGTAAATGAGCAAAGGTGCTCCCTCCTCTGGAAAGAGGCAGCCTGTGCCAGGACATAGGGCTTGGAAACTGGAATTCTGGCACCAGGAGCAAATGGCACTAAAATCCAGGAGGCAGCAATAGAATCCAGTCTGGTTGGTGGCTGCCTCCAGGTTCCAGTGCTGGTGCTTCCAGAGACAGCATCCACTGGCCAATGATGATGCAGTGTGAACTTGGTCTCAGTGTGAGCTCCTGGCCCCTTGGATCTTGCTGAAGCACTGTCCAGCCTGAGTGTCCAGCCATCCACTGATTCTCTGAGACCTCCCAATGACTGTCCAGGAAACTCCTCTTCTGCCCAAGACAGAATCAGTTTATGTCATTTGCATCCAAACCCTGGCTGGTACCCTCCACTTGGAACAACCAATCTAGTTCTCTCTTGCTCTGAGGCCTTTGCTGTTCCCTCTGTCACCAACAGTTTTCCTCCTTCACATCCCAGCCATCCCCAGCATGGCTAAGGCCACCCCATTCTTTAGGTCTCACCCACATCTGGGTAGGCTGCTCCTCCAGGTGCTCTGCCAGTGCAGCACAGGCCAGACTCAGGCTGTAATTGCCCAAGCATTTGACTAGCTCCAATTGCACCGTGTGACCTCAATGTGGGGGCTTATCCTTCTTGCGTCTTTACTTTTTCTTGCATCTTCAGGGCATAACACATTATCTCCATGTGGCCTTACAGGTTCCTCTTGCACGCAAAGCTCAAGCACCTCAGCCTCCTGCAGGCTCTCTGGCAGATTAGTGCAGACTTTTTATCTACCTTACTCTATATGTCCTATTGTAGGAACGTTTTCACTCCTTGAGTGAAAATAATTTAGGATGAATAGTTTGAGGCTATAGTCAGGCTGCTGTTTTTCTGAGGTGGGACTGCAGCTTTGTCCCCAGCTAGGAAAAGGCAAAAGTGAGGTTTGCCTTCAGCTCTTAGAACACTTATGGCTCCTGTCATCAGAATTTGCTCAGTTCTTGCCAGGCTGTCCACAGTTGGAGCTAACTCAAGGATTCAACCCATCCCAGGTGCAGGAAGCAAATGACAAACAGGAAAGTAGAAAAAAAAAGAAAAAGAAAAAAAAAAGAAACAGGAAAGTAAGCAGGAAACATTAAAAAAGACAAAGAAAATAGTTATGTACTAATGTTGGTAATTAACTGGGTTAATGTTTCAAACTACTTTGGCAAGTTGTTCAATTTATAACGGGTAGAATTAAAATGCAGAATCCAATGTCTAAACTACTATGGAATATTAAAGCAAGCAGAACATCTTGTGTATGTTGCAAAAGACAATAGAAACTAGCATTTTGGAAGGTTGAGGTGGGAGGATCGCTTGAGCATAGGAGTTGAGATGAGCCTGGCCCCGTAGCAAGACCTTGTCTCTACTAAAAACCAAAAATAAGCTGGACATGGTGGTGTGCACCTGCAGTCTCAGCTACTTGGGAGGCTGAGGAAATACGATGGCTAGAGCTTGGGAGATTGATGCTGCAGTGAGCTGCAATTGTGCCCCTGCACTCCAGCCCGAGCAACAGAGTGAGACCCTCTCTCAAAACACAAAACAAACAAAACCCCCGAAGACTAATCAAAATTTCTTTAAAAGAGCAAAACATAAAAATGACATATATAGATCAGGTTTATCCATTATTACAGTAAGTTCACATGGATTAAATATTTTCCAAAAGGCAAACAGAGTTTTTTAAAATCTAAAGATATTCTGCTGATAAGGCATATCTAAAAATAAAACGACACATAAAGGTTAAAAATAAAAAATAAGGCAAAGATATATTGGGAAGACATAAAGGAAAAGGAAACAGGGAAAAAAATCTTTAAAAATGGGCAAAAGAGGATGCAGGAAAAAAGCATTAAAAAGGTCAAAAGACATAATTTTATATTAGTAAAAGATCCAGCATAAATAGAAGGGCTTGTGTTCACAGAGATCTTTACATCTAAATAAATCATACAGCGAGTATTTCCAAAGCACAAGGAAAATGTGATTGAAACCAGGTTGTAGTGGAAGCTTTTCATACACAACTGTAACTTTACGGTGAAACAGGTAGAAAAATCATAAGATTATGGTACATTGAAAATTTTTAAATTTCCATGTGTGTAAATGTGAATCAAATTTTTTTACCCACAAAGAATATACAAAGAAACGTGTAAAAAGTAGCTATATTCTAGCTACAAAAAGAATTCCTTGAATTCCCAAAAACAAATTTCACAGGTCACATTCCCCGATCACTGTGATAGTGTCTTCATATACGGTAAAATTAGTAACAATGGCTAAATTTAACACAAAAAAAAACTACTAAAAATTAATCTCATATAATATCCTATCTAGAAAAGACAATGAGAATCCAGCATAGCAAAATTATGCTTATCTCTATTTTTTTCTTCCATATGAATTTTATAGTTATTTTATTAGGTGCTAAAAGGTAATTCCAATGCGGCGATGATGCATTCAACCTAAAAAAATTAATTTGGGAAGAATTAACATTTTAAAATGTATTCTTCCCATCCAGTGTTAGATATCTCAGTCTATATGTTTCACCTTGTTTTATATCTCTCAGTAAAGTTTTATAGTTTTCTTCATGTAGGTCAATATATTTTACAAAGCTAGCGTAATTTCTGTACCAAGTGCTGACTAAGACAATGCAAAAATGGAAACTCTACACTCATCACATTTGCAAATACAGAGGCAAAAATCCTAAATAGAATCTTAGCAAAAAGAGTTAACTAGTATATTAAAACCATAGCGTATCTAATCCAAATAGAGTTTATCATGGGAATTTTATCATAGGGAATTTCTCTGAGCAAGTTAATAGTATTCCTTTGTTGTTGCATCATGTGAAAATCGTCATTTTTTTTTTTTTTTTTTCACTAAATCGGGAGGGTGGATTGAGACATCTGGTCACGGGGCACAGGTACTGTGTACTCTACGTTACCGTGCGGGTACCTCCAGGAGATGGATAGTAATTCTCTCCAGAATAACTAAAACAGAGGTTAAAATAAGAAAACAAATAACTGTCAATCAGAAGCAATCTGCTACATAAGACACCATGAATAGTTCAAATTGACATTGTTTCAAACATAAGCCCCAAATAAAAAGGCCCAAGAAAGGAGATTCCAATGTCCAGGTACCAATTGGACATAAAACCACTTCTTCCTGGGCAATCCAGCACGACCCTCCATCAAGGACACCTTGACAGCCACCTCCAGATGGCTTGAGATCTGACAAGTCCTGCTGATGAACTATCCATTGCATTTCTTGTCATCTTCACCTCATCTTTGTGATCTGATCTTGCAAGCAGCTAGTGACGGAAACCGTGTGGCCACTCGCTGCTTGCAAAATCAAATCACAAGGATGAGGTGTGGTAGAAGGAAAGTGATTTTACTTACCAAAGCCAGCAGTGGGGAAATGGTCTAAGCTTCCTCTCAAAAAAAAAAATCAAATTTTGGGGCAGAATGCAAGGGTTTTAAAAGGGAAGTTTGGCACAAAAGGTAAGAGGAGGGACGAGGCGGTGCAGGTCTACAAGACTTGTTACCTTTGGGAGGCCGAGGCAGGCGAATCACAAGGTCAGGAGTTCAAGACCAGCCTGGCCAACATGGTGAAACCCTGTCTCTACTAAAAATACAAAAATTAGCCGGATGTGGTGGCACACACCTGTAATCCCAGCTACTCAGGAGGCTGAGGCAGGAGAATCGCTTTAACCCAGGAGGTGGAGGTTGCAGTGAGCTGAGATCATACCACTGTACACCAGCCTGGGTGACAGAGCAAGACTCTGTCTCAAAAAAAAAAAAAAAAGACTTGTTCCAATGACTAATCTTGAGTTATTCTCCCAGAAGGTGGATGAGCTGGCACCATCTTGGGTACAACTGTGCTGTAAATTAACTGCAGCTCTGAAGCAATCCCTGGGTGCGGGTGGGTGGGATGGGGGGATTATAATTCCATAGGCTCCTGGATTGTTTCAAGATTCAGTCTCTGGAACTTCTAAGTGAATACATAGTTAGATAAGCTAGCAGTGCAAGGGGGATGCTTGGTGGAAAGAAGAGGAAAGATTATTATTTCATTACAAGGAAACTAAAATAAGGAGTGAGCAAAAGAGAAGAAAAAAGATGGAATAAAAAACTTTAAAAATGGAGTACTTGGTTACAGGACCACTCCAGCTATGACTTGATGGTCCAGACATTGCAGACAGAGGCTATCCTGGGGAGGCTGCCTCTGCAGCCCCAGTGGCCGCTCCTCCTGGGGGCCACAGTGATGTTTTGGGTCACCCCTCCAAAAGCTGGCATTGAAATCGAACAACTCAAAAGCTAGTCACCTCCCGCATCTGACCCTTGATCTTTTTTCTGTGTCCAGCACAGATGCTCTAGGCCCACTGCAGGGTGCCTGACCCCTTCCTGCTCCAAAGGCCTTCATTGCTCATTTCTGCTATTTTTAGAAAAATCATCAAAGATCAAAGAAGACATTTCTTTACCAAGCCCCTAATCATTTATAGGTCTCCTTTTAGAAAGTGAAAAATTCAGAATTCCAAGATAATTACCCAGAAGGTTGTCAGCAAAGGCCTCTCATTTTCTATCACTTTGCCATTAGACAGCTGCTGGCTGTTTTCCATACCAATGTCTGAACCCTCTTCTGGGGAGCTGCCATCTAGCTCTGGCTATCATAACAAAATACCACAAGCTGGGTGACTTAAACAACAGATACTTATTTTCTCATAGTTCTGGGGACCAGAGTCCTGGATGAAGGTCCAGCAGGGTTGGTGTTTGGAGGGGACCCTTTTCCTGGCTTGTAGACAGCCACTGCCTTTCTTCTGTGAGTTCACGGAAAGAAAAAGATTTCTGATGTCTCTTCCACTCTTTATAAGGGCACTAATCCTGTTGGACCAGGGTCCCAGCCTTGTAAACTCATTTAACCTTGTCTTAGTCCATTCCTGTTGCTATAGCAAAATATCCTACACTGGGTAATTTATAAAGAATAAAATTGTCTTTCTTATAATTCTGGAGGCTGGGAAGTCCCAGATCAAGGAGCTGGCAGTCTAATGAGGGCTTAGTCTCTGCTTCTAAGGTGGCACCTTGCTGCTGCATCCTCTGGAGAGGAGAACGCTGTGTTCTCACATGGTGAAAGACAGGGAAGTGTCAGGCAGCTCTCTGAAGGCTCTTTCATAAGAGCATTGATCCCAGTTATGAGGGCAGAGCCCTCAAGACTTAATCACTTCCCAAAAGACTCTACCCCTTAATACTGCCATGTTGGGTATTAGATTCCCATATATGAATTTTGGAGTAACATATACATTCAAATCATAGCAAACTTTTTTTTTTTTTTTTTTTTTTTTTTTTTTTTTTATTTTTTTTTTTTTTTTTTTTTTTTTTTTTTTTGAGACAGAGTCTCGCTCTGTCACCCAGGCTGGAGTGCAATGTGCCACCTTGGCTCACTGCAACCTCTGCCTCCCAGGTTCAAGTGATTCTTCTGGCTCAGCCTCCCAAGTCACTGAGATTGCAGGTGCGCACCACCATGCCCAACTAAGTTTTTGTGTTTTTAGTAGAGATGGGATTTCACTATGTTGGCCTGTCTGGTCTCGAACTCCTGACCTCATGATCCATCCGCCTCAACCTCCCAAAGTGCTGGGATTATAGGCATGAGCCACCGTGCCCAGCCTCACAGCAAACCTTAATTACCCCCAAAGGCCCTATCTCTTGTAGGGGAAGAAAAAAGTATTGTTCTTCCATCCTCCTAAGTGCTGAGCTGAGGGCCCTGTAACAAAAGACTAACAGGAGAAGAACAAACAGCAGTTTATTCCCATGTATATGGGGCGTGTGACACGTGAGGGTACCCAGAGGCGAGGTGCTCAAAGAGGGCTCCAGCTTATGCAGCGCCATGAAGCACAGCATGGGGTGGAGAAGGGTCAGAACCAAGGAAAGCGGCTTTAGGTTTCCAAGGGTAGGCAACTGAGGGCAGGTAGATAAATACATGGGAAGCAACTAAAGGGGGTAAAGTTGGTTTGCAGATTCCTCTGGTGGCATTTCCAGGCTATTGAGAGTCTAGAGTAGTCTCCAGTAGAGGAGAGTTTATATTCCATCTTTACACAGAAAGGGAAAGGGTAAAGAGAGATTTGCCTGCACTGGCTACTTATTCATTGCCTTTAGCTCAAAATAAATCTTTGTAAAAAGATTTTTAAATGATCTTCAATTTGAGACAGGGTTCCACTCTGTCACACAGGCTGGAGTGCAGTGGCTCCAGCAGCCCTGACTCACTGTAGCCTCCACCTCCCAGGTTCAAGAAATTCTCCCACCACAGCTTCCCAAGTAGCTGGGACTGTAGGCACACACCACCATGCCTGGCTAATGTTTGTATGTTTTTTAGAGACAAGGTTTCTCCATGTTGCCCAGGCTGGTCTCAAACTCCTAGGATCAGGCAATCCACCTGCCTTGGCCTCCCAAAGTATTGAGATTACAGGCATGAGCCACCATGCCCAGTCAAAATAATTCTTCTGTCAAAAAGGCATATTTTGGGGCAAGAGATTCTGGTTTCCCTCACTCAAAATACAGCCTCATTAAGGGTTAAGGCTTCAGTGTATGAATTTGGGTGGGGGGCACAATTCAGTTCATAATATCATTGTATTGGTCAGCTGTTACATTGCTATAAATAATTACCCGAGACTGAGTAATTTATAAAGAAAAGAGGTTTAATTGGCTCACAGTTCTGTAGGCTGTACAGGAAGCAAGGCTGAGGAGGCCTCAGGAAACACAATCATGGCAGAAGGCAAAGAGGAAGGAGGCACGTCTTACATGGCAGGAGCAGGAGGAAGCGGGGGGGAGGAGCCACACGCTTTTAAACAACCAGATCTCATGAGACCTCACTCACCATCATGAGAGCAGCAAGGGGAAAGTCCGAGCCCATGAGCTAATCACCTCTCACCAGGCCCCTCCTCCAATATCAGGGATTACAATTCAATATGAGATTTGGGTGGGGACACCAATGCAAACCATATCAACTATCTTTGACTTGTTTCATAGAACTACCCAGACATGGGGAGACTCATTCCTAGCAACCCTTAGATCAGGAGGTACAGACAGAGAGAGGTTCATTCAGGAGCAAGTGCTGTGGCCACAGCCTCTCCTCTACTTTCTTGTTATGTATTAACGCCTGGTCCTGTCTGTTTTCTTACAGTGTCACCCTCTCACATACACATCTCTTCTCCATCCTTCAGTGCCCAGCTCTGTGGCCCAGGAGGCTGAGCTCTAGAGGCTGCCTCCCCAGGGATGACTTGTCCTCTGGCTTCTGAATGGATTCAGTCAATAGAAGCCACTGCCTGGAGAGCCTCAAAATCCAGGAGAGAGGCTAGCATGTGTATTCCCCTCTGCCTTCTTGGTGCCCGGCTGCATCGCAGACTGTGTACCTCCGTGGCTGTGGCTCCTACCAAAACCCTCCCAGAGTTCCACACCATCATGGGCTCGCCAGCCCTCCTGGCTCCGTTAAGCACTGAGTAGTCCCTTCACCCACTCACCCACCTCGTTCCAGTGGGCTGAGGCCATGTACAGAGGTGGTGGATCTCAGAACCCATCTGGTGGCTTCACCGTCTTCTTAGGGGCCTTGGTGTGCTCAAAATTGCAACAGCAGCTCGTCAGCATTTGGAAGCCTGGCCCTAGAGAAGGAGGGCATCAAAATGCTTGTGCCTCAGCTTCATGGCTCCAGCCCTGAGGCCCAGGTACACTCTCTCTAGCTAGCACAAGCAGAGATCTCCCCCCCCCTTTGTGTATAGCAACCAACATTTCTCTAGGAAGCTCCATTCACAGCATCTGATCACATAGATAAGACAATTTCTTTGAACGAGAAATCCATTTTTTCAGGAATATAAGCACTATCTTTTCCCCTTTCTTCTCTTTTCCTTCCTTGACTCTTTTCTTTTGGGCTATAATTAAATTCTGTCATCTTCAATATTTCAGCCTTTCTCTGACATCTATTTATATAGCACTTGAGAGCACCAATGAATGGAAGGAATACTGAAAGCCCAGTAACATAGATCTCTGTCCCCATAATTATGATCACTCCAGCATTCTGGACCTCTCAGTCAGTCTTTCGAGGAGGTTAAAAACAATCTGTAAGTCTGAGGACACATTTCGTTTGCCCGCAATGGCTCCAGCAGCTGCTGCATGCCTCCTCCCAGCTGTCATAACAACGGCATCTGTTGACAAGGGGATGGAGTGGAGATCCTGAAGATGCTGATTGCCCATCCCTGGAACGTTCAGGAAATATCTTCTTCTCTCCTTTTTTTAAAATTTTAATTATTTAAATAATTAAAATATTTTAATTTATTTTAAGATCCAAACTTATTTATTTCTATGCATGAGTGAAAATGGCCATGCTAATTTATGTAAGTCTTCATTCATTATTTTGCCAACTGCAGAGTCCAGCTACAGGATCCCCTCCCTACACACCAGAAATACTATTTAATCAGACCCCCTTTGAGAATCCAAAGATGTGGATCCTCTCTCCAGGAAAATGAACACATAAAACTAAATTTCAGTCTTAGGGATTCAAGGATCTATGATCAAGTCTATCCATGGGACACCTAAGGCCCAGTTTTCTCAAGAGGGTGTTGGAATTCCCTGTATCAGAATCTCTTGAGGTGCTGGTTAAAACATGCATGTTCAGCTGGGCATGGTGGCTCACGTCTGTCATCTCAGAACTTTGGTAGGCCAAGGAGGGCAGATCACCTGAGGTCAGGATTTCGAGACCAGCCTGGCCAACAATGTAAAACCCTGTCTCTACTAAAGATACAAAAATTAGCTGGGTGTGGTAGCACGCACCTATCATCCCAGCTACTTGGGAGGCTGAGGCAGGAGAATCACTTGAACCTGGGAGGTGGAGGCTGCAGTGAGTCAAGATCAAGCCACTGCACTCCAGCCTGGGTGACAGAGTGAGACTCCATCTCCAAAACGAAAACAAAAACAAAAACCACACATGTTTCCAAAACCGATGGAAACTATGTTAAATCAGAATCATCAGGGATGAAACCCAGGAATCTGCCTATTTACCAATCATCGAGGCAATCTTCAGCCATAGTGAACTTTAAGGATTGTTAGGGACCCTTCTGCCTCTGACCCCTAAACTAATCTCGTTATTTCTAAAATGATTCAAATGGCTTGCTCTCAACTGCTTTCTGTAAGTCAATACTGTGTTTCGCCGGCCAGTACATTCATGATCTGTTGTTATGACCCTAGTTCATAGATGGAGAATTTGGACCATCCAACATCTCATCTTCCTTGAATGTTCCCCAAACCAATTACTTTAGTGTATTTTAATGCCGGCTTATTTGTGAGGGTTTTGCTGTTAAACAGTAACATGATATTTGGACAGTTTTCCTTGGAGCAGCTTTTGTATTCAAGTTACAACAATCAAAAATGACAATTAATAAATTTCCCATCTGGGAGGGTAAAGCTACCAAGACCTCAGTTGTCCTGTTTTCATTAATATCAAGTACTATTGCCTTCTAAGCCACACCCATTCCACTGCAAAGAGTAGTATTTATACATTAAGTCAAAATTTTAACCAGGATAATTAGGAATAGGAAAAACACACTGAAACAGGACTCTGAATTTTTTCATTGACTACCCTGGTGGCAGAGTAGAGTAAGCACATGTCCCCTGCGACTTGGGATCACAGTCTCAAGGTTTTTCCTTGAAAAAAGGTTTTTCCCAACTAATTTCCTGTTACAAGCAAGAAATATCTTTGAAATTTTGTGTTTCACTGTAATAATTAGTGCAAATTTTGTGCAGTATAATTTATCTGCATTAAAAAATCATGTGTTTTCCTCCTCCTCAAACTTTCAAGTAAAGTGGATGCTCCATGAAGATGTTTCACATTTACTCAGACTTTACATGCTTCCAAATATACTTCTTATATGGTGGTGTAAGAAGCCTGACCTTATATCCTTTATATTGATGTGTGCCATAGACTGAAAGTCTATGTACCTCATATGTAGAAATCCTTCATATGTAGAAATCCTCATCTCCAATGTGATGGTCATAGGAGGTGAAACCTTTTGGAGAGGATTAGGCCATGGGAGCAGAGTTCTCATGCATGGGATTGGTGCTCTTATAAAAGAGATTCCAGGCCAGGCGTGGTGGCTAACACCCACAATCCCAGCACTCTGGGAGGCTGAAGCGGGCAGATCACTTGAGGCAGGAGTTCCAGATCAGTCTGGCCAACATGGTGAAACCTCATCTCTAACAAAAAATACAAAAATTAGCCAGGCGTGGCAGTGCGCACCTGTAATCCCAATTACTTGGGAGGCTGAGGCACAAGAATCACTTGAACCTGGGAGGCAGAGGTTGCAGTGAGCTAAAATCGTACCACTGCACTCCAGCCTGGGGGACAGGGTAAGACTCTGTCTAAAAAACAAAAACAGAATTCCCAGACAGCTGCCTTGCCCCTTCCACCATGTGAGGGCATGGCCAGAAGGCCTCCTCTATGAACCAGGAAACAGGCCCTTCCCAGACACCAAATTTGCCTGTGCCTTCATCTTGGACTTCTCAGCCTCCAAAGAGCTGTGGGAAATAAACATCTGTGGTTTATAACCCACCCAGTCTATGGTATTCTGCTATCGCTGCCTGAACGGAATAAGACAACGTCCATTTTAAGATGCAATTCTCTACATTCCTCTTTCTTACCTGTTTACCAGCATATTTATTTTCAGCCAAATTCTGGCCTGAACAATATCCTGAACTTACGGCTGTTGCTGACTATGTTCTTAACTGAGTAAGCCCCAGACAGGCAGGGCTCTCTGCCTTCACACTCCAGGGAGCCCCAGATCTGTGAACAGAGCCAGACACAGAGTTGGTGCTCAGTGAATACTTTCTGATGAACAACAAAATAAATAAATGAATCATCAATTCACTTTGTTTTTATGAGATGGAGTCTCACTCTGTTGCCCAGGCTGAAGTACAGTGGTGCCATCTCATCTCACTGCAACCTCTGCCTCCCAGGTTCAAGCAATTCTCCAGCCTCAGCCTCCTGAGTAGCTGGCATTACAGGCATGCATCACCACATGCAGCTGATTTTTTTGTATTTTTATTAGAGACAAGGTTTCACCAGGTTGGCCAGGCTGGTCTCAAACTCCTGACCTCAAGTGATCCATCCACCTTGGCCTCCCAAAGTACTGGAACTGCAGGTGTGAGCCATTGCGCCCAGCCACCAATTCACTTTCAAATCATTTGAGGGCTGATTTAACACTTGTCCTGAACCTCAACATGATTCCAAGTCTTTGTTTTAAAAGGACCTGGAAGAAGACATGAACTCTGGCTTTGTGCAATGAAGCCTTACATTTTCCTGTCTCATGGTCCAATCTATTTCATTCATAGCATGGACAGCCACCACCTTCTGTTCTCACAATTTCTCAGGCAGCTCAGTTGTAGAATTTATAAACATTTCTCTCACAGATAAGCCATATTCTTCATGCACATCATGAATTTCTATCCAAGCTGACCTCTTGTATACACCAGGGTGCGGCTGATGCTGAAGGCGGAATGACTGTTGATGATCCATTCACTAGTGATGTTTCTAGTGAAACTGTAAGGTGTTCGATAGATTCTTATGAGCCTTTTGTCTTGGACACTGCTTGTTAACACAAAGGAAAATAGCTGATGTCATTCACCTGTGTGTTCTCTCAATGCCGGGTAAGCGCATTTCAACCACTCACCCAACATCTGTTCTTCCTTCAAGCCCCTTGTGGGGAGGGTTCTAGGTAAATATGATACATGACCTTTACCTGTCACGCATTTGTGGTCTCATAGGTGAGCCCACCTGAACAAGAAAAATAACATACTTGAAGAATATCAGCTGTGTATACACGATCGTAGAAGAAAGTTCTCTCCCTCAGTCTCGAAGTGGACATACTCAGAGTGGTACTTCTCACCATTGTGCAGACATTTGGAGTCTCAACCCTTCTGCTTTTCCTGACTTCTGGTGTCAAGGGCATCCCTTCTGCACCCTCATCCCCACCTGATGACATTTCCCTTCCTCGTTCCTCTCCGATTACAAGTTCTTTTTCTGTATGTCAGTTGGCGCCCTCCCTTCTCCCCCCTCTTTTCTAGACGACTACACTCTCTTAATTCATTTTTATTTTTCAGCAGAAAATCTGCAATCTGTTTGATATGAAGGAAACAGATTGTACGCAAGAAATTGTGCAAAGTAAGATGTCAGAAAAGCGTAGGGCTGAGATATTTTTGGATAATAGTAATAATAGGAGCAAACATTTATTGAGTGCTGAGGCTGGACCAGGTGCTCTTCCGAGTACCCTGCCTGGATTAATTCATGTGATTCTCAAAAAGGTCACATAAGGTAGTTTATTGTTATGCCAGTGTTGTAGTTGAGGAAACTGAGCCACCGAGAAGAATAACTCAGTCCTGTTCAAGGCAGAGGGAGACCCTCCCTTATTACAGATACGAAGCCCAGTCTACCTTCGCCTGTCCACAAGCACGTAAATCCCCTACAGCTCCTCACAAGGCCTCTGAGCAGTCCACTCACCCACCCACCTCTCCTGGCTGCAGTGCCTCCTGGATACTTGTTCACTGAATCCTCACAGCATCTAGAGAACGTTGGAATCATTGTGCATTTCTTATACAGAAGAAAAATGAGGCTGAGGCCAGTTAGGGAAGTCCTCCACGATCACAAACCAGCAGGTAGAAATACAGGGTTTCAATTTAGATCTGACTATGTTCTCAGCTACTCTGGGATTGACATGTATATGCAAGTGTGTGTATGTGTACATGTGTGTTCATGTGCTCATATGTGCACATGCATGTGTATAATTCTAGCACAGTGCTACAAGAGAATGCAGTGTCTGGCCATCAGTCATCCGTGATCTGTGCGGCATGCCATGGAGGGCCCGTGATAATCACTGATCATGGCATTGCATTAATGTCCCCTTGAATTCAACCATCCTTATGAATCGCTGACCTGCAGGGGTTTAAACCATTCTGAAAAAGAAAACAAAAAGCCAGCCCTTGTCTCTCCTCAAATGTCCAGGTTGGGTTTGTGATGGGATTGTGGCTCTTAGGCAGTAGTAGAAAGCAGGGGGTTTTCATATTATTTGAGAGTGGTGCAAGTTCTAACATTAAGGTTTAATTTTTCAAAAAAGCTAATAATCTGCTGATGTGATTGTTTAAAATCTTCAACTTCCTGTGTTTTAATTATAACAATAATAAATTACTGTAAAAAATTTTAGTGTTTTGAAAATTAAAAAATAACTGCTAAAAACCTTGTCACATATTAAAATGTCAGGAAAATTAACTCCCTGGTTTTTTCAGCACCTCTGGGCAGCTTTGTGGTTTATCTGTCATCATCTCAAATCTCTCTTCTGCCCAGTCCATGTTCCAGCTTAGAGAATAAGACTTTTCATGTTTAAAGCAGCCAGTTTTCCTAGGCTGGCATTACTGAAACCAGTAGTGAGATTAGATTACTTTAGAAGGAAGGGTCTTTCATCCCACCTAGTCTGCTCAGACCTGGGGATTGCCTAAGATGTGTTGGCAGTCTTGGCATGAAGAGATATTTTACTGGAGAAGTTTTCACTAGGCTTTGAGTCCCTCACTTCATCCCTACACATCTCCGAGGAAGATGGTTATGTTGCGGGTCCTCCGGACCACCCCCAGGCTGATGACTCACTGGGAGGACCTGCAGGACTCAGCATACTGTCGTACTCACAGCAAGAGGATGAAAAACACAATCGGCATGGGAAAGGAGAGGCTCGTGGAGGAAGGCCGGAGGAAGCCAGGCGCCAGCTTCCGAGTCCTCTCCCAGCAGAGCCACACAGGAAGTACCCGATTCCCCTGGTGATGAGCTGTGACTTGTGTGCAAGGCTTTCTACCAGGGATGCTCACTAGAGACTCAGTGCCCAGGGTTTTTATTGGGTCGGCCACATGACACCTCTGCCTGGCACACACCCACATTCCACACTCCCAGAAGGAAAGTGGGCACTCAACATTAACCATATTGTTCATACAAATCTCGTAGGCACAGTGAGCCCTCTGAGCAGCTTGGGGAGGGGTGGGAAGCCTCCCCAAATCTAAGGTCCCAGACACCAGCCAAAGGCCATCTTTCAAGCACACTCTTCTGAGGACAGTGGCCTCAGGCCTGTGGTGCTAACTCTTCTGCAGGATGGCCACCGCTGCCTCGGCCCCTGGCCAGAAGTTTGGGCCAATGAGAGACCCAGGAAAGGGCCATAGAGCCTGCAAGGGACCTCCCAGTGAGGCAGCACCATCCCAAGGAACTGGGAACACAGCCCCCAATCCTTCAGAGAGGGCCTTGAAGGCGTGGGGTGCAGTCAATGCCCATCCCCAACTCAGCAACACATCCTTTTTACATATAGACCACACATGGACCACACATACCTACAGAGCACACACACATACACACCACACCACACAAACATACACCACATCACAAACACCACACTTCACACACCATGCCACACACACAGACCACATACACACACCACACCACACACACGCACCACATCACAAACATCACCCTCCACACATCACACCACATACACCACATCACACACACACACACCACACCACGCACATACCACATCACAAACACCATACTCCACACACCACACCATACACACACATCACCCTCCACACATCACACCACATACACCACATCACACACACACACACCACACCACGCACATACCACATCACAAACACCATACTCCACACACCACACCATACACACACCATACACACACACCACACCACACACACATCACACACACATACCACATCACAAACATCACACTCCACACATCACACCACACACACCACATTACACACACATATGCCACGTCACAAACACCACACGCCACACACCACACCACACATACACATATCACACACACACAAGCACCCCACACCCCACACCATACACACACATACACACCACACCATACACACACCAAATCACACACACACATACACACCACACCACACCACACACACACCAGCCACACCACCTACCACACACACACAGACCACAACACACAGACACATACCACACATACCACCTACCAGACACATACAGACCACACCACACACACCACACCACACCACACACACCATACCACACACACACACCACCACACACACACACACCATACCACACACATACCACATTATACACATACACACTACCCACACCACACCACACATACATACCACACTCCACACATACACATTATACCACACACACACTACCACCACACACACGCAAACACACCACTGAGCATGGCATTACATTACTGTTCCCTGGAATTCAACCATCCTTACGAATTGGTTGAATACACATTACATCACACACATACACCACACCACACACGCCATCCACCACACATACAAACACATGACACCACACACCATTCACACCACCTACCACACCACACACACACACCACATCACACACACATACACCACACCACACACACCACATGAACACACCACATGCACACCACACACATCATCCACCACACATACAAACACACCAAACCACACACCATCCACACCACCTACCACACCCATACACACCACACACACACATACCACATCACACACACATACACCACACCACACACACCACATGAACACACCACATGCACACCACACACATCACCTACCACACACAAAAAACACTACATACACCACAAACTACACCACACACACACATACCACACTTACACCACACTACATACACACCACACACACCACCTATCACACACAGAAACATACCACATACACAAACACACCACATTTCACACACACACACACCACACCACACACATAGTGCACACACTGCCTACCCTACACATAGCCCCCACACCACACATACACCCACACACACCACACACATACCATACTACAAACCACACCAGACACATCATATACACATCCCACATTATATGTTGCCTTAAAAGTTAAAGGCAGAAGAAACACATCATTTGACCCCTGTGAGGTACTGACTTTGAACTGCTAAGCAAGATAACTACTGCAACAAATCACTTTTATAGTCATTTAATTATACCTAGACTTCAGAGGTAGATGATCTTTTGCAGGTTTCAGTAGATAAAAATCAGAGCTCTCATAAAGAAGGCATTTGAATATACATGTCTGATATTCATTTATTTCACATATCTATGGAACATGAACTAAACAGACTCCATAAATATGCTCACTCTTCAATCGAAAATGGACAGTATGACTCCTTATTCTCTCATAAACTCAGGAAACATATTTTTAGATAAATCTGCAGATAACCATTTATTGAAATCATTACAGGCCAGAAAAATGACCTCTACCACATTGATAAAGGGTTATTTAAGGACTTACATGCAAAACAATCATGCACAGAAGTAAGATGAACAGTATGACCTGATGTGACAGAGAGAAAATGACGAGAGCTGATATTATGGCGTGTTTGCTCTTCTCCAGGCACAGGGCTAAGTCCCGAAATGCCCAGGCTCAAACAGCTGTCCCTGCAGCCTCATAAGCGAGGAGCTGCGATTATCTCCACGTCACAGATGGGGAGACTGCAGCTAGCGCGGCTGGCCCTCACCCCACATCATATAGCTGAGTGGAATTACAGCCCATAGCTCACTGATTCCGGGAACATTGCTGTGAAAACCTGAGCTGAATGCTCTTTCCAGAAAAGTATGAGTCACTGACAAAACACAAAACATCTCCCCACTCCTACATCTTCCAAGTAAGCGAATAAAGCATTTAGTCGGGACAAATATTTGAATTTTTCAGGGACAATTTTTTTTTATGAAATGTCACTCAAAAAATTACAAATATTGTTCATTCGAGAGTCTATACTCCAATACCAACTGGTGCTGTTTTTGAGCAGGAAAGGCTCTAGGGAAGCTTCTTAAATAATGACTCAGTGCCATAATTACAGGTCGACTTAGCAGAGACACTGTTTTCCATTGATTTCTGCTGCTTCTCCATTGCCATTACCTAGTTACCCAGACGATCATGGGGCTAGACTCTGGACCATCTGGAACTTTCCAGCTGTGTTTTGGTCCAAGAAGTTCATCTGACCCACTGTGTGCAGCTATGTCTCTGCCTGGACACACTCAGCAGGGGCTGCTGGATAGGACCCATCAGGCCTGGGAAGTAAGAACAGAAGCCTGGGACCCCAATGGCCACCCTGCTAATCACTCACTCCTCGGGCTGGTACTTGCTTCCAATGGGCCTCTTCAGCTAACTTTCAATCTAAAACTCCTGGTTAAGATTTATCCAATTGTATTAGAAAGCTTTGTCCCAAGGCTTTTTAGAGATGGTCTGAGAACAAAGTGAGGGCTCAAGACCTCCTTCAAATGGTGTTTGTTGCTCCATCTCACCCTGGCTGTGCCTCTACTTGCCTTAGGAACCAGGGTGGTGCAAGGGGCTGGAACCAGGGCAACCTCTGCTCCCGCTCCCTAGGGCTGGGCGAGATGCGGGGAAGATGGCACTGCTGGTGACCACATCCTCCCTAGAATCCCTAGTGACTCCTAGGCATGTGAAAGAGTGTACCATCAGAAACCCCAGAAAAAGGCATCTGGGAAATCACTCTTTTTAAGAAGGGATGCTCCTCATTTGTATCCACTGAGCTTACTGAACTATCACAAGTTTGTAGGTGAGGTCAATGGTCCAAAAGCTGGTCTTCTGCTCCCTCATTCACATTGGCCATCCTGGCTCAGGGAGTCACATCTTCCCTTCAACCCAGTGTGGTGGCCATGTTCATCTCCTGTGTCCTCTGTGCTGTAGACAATTCTTACTGAGCATTACAGATAATGTCTTGCAATTTCCATCTTTGTTCCCTACCTGGGTCTGGAAGTATTCTTCTCTGCCATCATTTACACAACTTGGAGTTGATTTTGTGCGTTACCATGAACTATGATGTTCTAGTTAACAACTAACTTCCAATTCTGTAATGTGCACATTCAAATTACATTATGATTAGTCATCCTATAGCACTCTTAAATTGACGTTATTATTAAAGGTATTGTGGGTAAAGTAGGTTAAAAGTGGGGGCCTCTGATGGGCCAAGATTTTCTCCAAACCCCCACTTACCATACCCAGCTTAAAGGCCAAGGTTCCACAGTGTCCAGCCATAGAATCCTTCACCTCAGCCAGTCACCCTTGATGATTCCTGTCGGGAGAGGACATGGACAGTTACTGAGTGGTCTCCGTGGCCCAAGAGGCAGCAGGCCTCCCACCACCTGTGGGCCCAGATGACACTATCAAGCTCATTCCCAACAAAATGCAGATAAATGGGCTTATTCTTTGCTAAAGCTGGAGGCCCTGTCCTCAGATATTCTATCAAAAGGAGGCTTCACCAGCCTCCCATTTCTCTGCTGAGTTCTGGTTGTGAGAATGAGTCAATGGTAGTAAAGGAGGTAAGAAGAGGAATGGGGGAGGAAGAGCGGCTCAGTAGGGGCAGTGGTGAGATCAGTTGGAATGGTCTAGGGGTGTCCCTGGGACAACCCAATGGAAACATGAACATGGATTTGGATATAGGTCACGGCATAGTAGAGGCAAATATCTGGCAAGAAGGATCCACTGGAAACTCAACAAACAGCAAAACCAAACAACCAGATTTAAAAAGGGACAAGGAACTTGAATAGAGATTTCTCCAAAGAAAACATCCAGATGGTCAATGAGTGCATGAAGAGATATTCTGCATCACTAATCACTAGTTAAATGCAAATCAAAACCACAATGAGATACCATCTTACACTTACCAGGATGGCTAGCATTAAAAAAAAAAAAAGAACATAACAATTACTGGTGATCACGCAGAGAAATTGGGAACTTGTACACTTCTGGTGGGATTCTAATGGTGCAGCTGCTATGGAAAACAGTATGCCAGGTCCCACAAAACTTAAACATAAAAATACAACATGAACCAGCAATCCCACTAACAGATATATGCCCAAAATAATTGAAAGCAGGGTTTTGAAGAGATACGTGTACACCCATATTCATAGCAGCTTTCTTCAATCGCCAAAAGGTGAAAGCAACTCAAGTGTCTGTTGACCGATCAATGAGTAAACAAAATGTGGCACATATTTAAAATAGAAAATGACTTAGCTTTAAAAAGAGAGGAAATTTCTGACACATGCTACAACATGGATGAAATTTGAGGACATTATGCTAAGTGGAATAAGCCAGTCAAAAAAAGACAAACCCTGTATGATTCCATTTATATGAGGTACTTAGTGTAGTCAAAACTCATAAAGACAGAAAGTAGAATGGGGATTTCCAGGGGCTGAGAGGAGGGGGAAGTAATGAAACATTATTATTGATGGATAGCGCTTCAGTTTCACAATGAAAAGAGCAATGAGGGTGAATAACGGTGATGTTTGCTCAATATGCTGAATGTATTTGATATCACTGAACTCTACATTTAAAAATGGTTAAGTTGGTAAATTTTATGTTATGTGTATTTTCTCACAACAAAAAAAAAAAATTGGGGAGGAGAGAGAAGAATTCACTGGAGCAACAAAACTGTCCCTTGAAAGCAGGTGTGGTGTGGAACAAGAGCCAAGCAGAGGGCTCAGAAAATACAGTTCGGGGCAGATGGAAGAAAAGTAATTTGTGGGAGAACCTTAAAATGTACAAGAGAGCTAGGATCAAGGACTACAGTGAAAGCCAAAGAAAGCCAAGTAAGAGAGAGTTTTGTGAAAAAAGAGTGTGGTTAACAGCACGAGATGCAACTGAGACAAGAAGTAAGGTTAGGACTGAAATAGATCCATCTTGTGCAGCAATTAGGAGGTGACCTTTGCAGCATAGGTTCAGAGAGTGGGCAAGGGCATGACAGATGTAAGCAGACTGGGGGTTGCATTGTGAGAGAAGCGGAGGCCCTCTAAGAAGAGAAGGAGTAAAACTGTAGAACAATAGCTAGAGAGCTGTACAAATCTAAAAGACGGGGACAGAGAGAAAGAGACGGGGAGAGAGAGATGAAGAGAGAGAGAGTTGAGACAGCTGAGACTTGAATAGGGGCAATATTTTAAAAGGATTTATAAATATTTGTGCTTTTATGGTCCAGGGTGTCCCCGACACACAGTGGAAGCTCAATCAACATCTTATGACTAGACAACAAAGAAAATGTTTATTATTCAAAGCTGAGGGAATGATGATGGAATGTTTTCCGCATATGTCTATCTGGAAGGGTCTGCAGTACATTTGAAGGCACCTTCGTGGCCTTCTCTATTATCATATGCAAATGTCTTGAGATAACCTAGACTACAGCAAATTTTAATTGCCTCATAATTCTCCTGGCTTGGTTTTTGATATACATCTGCTTAACATTACAGTTGTATTATCAGAATAGCTCTTTGAGATATAAAGTGCTAAATTCTTGAGTTTATAACACACTATAACGGTGAGGTGTTATCAATTAACTAAGGTAACATTCAGTGTATTAATGGGACCTTCTTGTCTTGTTGTCACTATTATCCTCTGGTGCAGTAAATACTCATGGATGGCCTTTTCAGTAACATGGTTTTGTGATTGTAAGTACCCTTTTAAAATCCCCCACTGGAAGTTGGTACACAGAGACCCTTGGGAGTCCAAGAAAAAGCTTCTGATTTGTTTGCCACCTGGACTTGTCTGGGCTCTTGTACTCAATTACACTTTTGGATCACATCTGTGCTGTTGTCCTGTGGTCTGTCTCTATCCAGAGCTACTGTCCAGAGCCCTTCTGAATAAGCAAAACTCCTTTGTTTTCTTTTGCGAGTTTATGACACTTCTCCCCATCACCATCAGGGTGCGTTTGGGTGGATATGGGGACAGAATCACAGACATCAATGAGTTGGCAACATATTTTGCTTGCCCAGAGGCAAGCAAATTGCTTGCTAATTATATTTCTTGCTTAGAAATCACCTTAATGGAAGCTTTCCTTGGTAATATTTGCCTCAGCATCCCTTCTACCTTCTACTGCCCAAGCCCCACCCCACCTCATCCACGCTCAGGGATCATCCCTCCCTTGGAGCTTACCCTACTCTGTTGCTCCTGCCTGTGATGTGACTGCATCTGTCAGTTGTCTGTAAACCATGAGCATTAGGACTATGTTTTATGATTTCATCACCTGACACAAAGGTATGTTCACAAACTGTCTTAAATAAATGAATGTGGAATCATTTACCCAGAGAATGTATTTCTCATTGAAATGATGATTAATTCATTTCCTTATTACACTTGAACTCTTTCCTATGTCACATACATGGACTATTACATTGTGGCTTCAGAGCACATGTGTCTATCACATGAAGAGCCATGATTTTACAGAATCACACAGCAGAAGGATATGTTATGGCATATGACATTGGAATGTCTATTATTTACATATCTGAGAGTCTTGGGCTTTTTGATTCATTGGATATGGGGGTGGGATGAACAGTTTAGCCATAATCCCGGGATGAATATTTCATGCTCAGTAATTCATGCAACCAGTAAGGGACCTCCCTCACTTCAAGTATCTTGAGGAGTAGAAAATGAAACCCAGTGCATTGAAAACAGCAGGATTAACTATGGAAATAATCGTCTTTGGCAACCTATATTGATACTTCTGTTCTCCTTCCTTCAATATTGACTTCTCAGAGATTATATGTGTATACCCTAGGTCCATTTCAAGCACTCCAAACACAGGATTTTTTTAAAAAGAATTATTACAGAACGTGTTTACCAGGAAAATTACTTCAACAAAAATGAGGAAAAATATCTAAAAAATCAGAAACAAAATGGTGACATCATCAACTTGATTAAAAGATCGCATGAGGCATAGATGCCTTGGAGAATCCTCTGACATTTTTACAACATTTTAAAATTTTCATTCTATGCATTGGTTATTGTAACAGAAGTTTCTAGAAAGGAAAAAGTAGACAAATAACTTTATATTTGAGACCTGATTAAATCAAACATGGTGATTACGTTCTTTGGCTCGGGTCTTTACAATGCCCTGAAGAAAGAAAAAGAACGAATTTACTGAAATGGATGTGGAGAGCTCAAAGATCAATTTAACATGTGCAGACAAGATCAGTACCAGTCATGCAGCCATGTTTGACTACCCGGCATACTCAGTTGTTTCCTGAATTACAGTGTGTTATTGTACACCTTTCCGTCCCTCACACAATTTCATTAGGAATTTGATTGATAATTAAAAATGGTCTGGAAGAATGATTTCTTCAGGAAAATGTTACTTCAACAAGAGGCACTGAGGCTCGAAGGAAGAAGAGTGTCTGTTGCTATTGTACACATTTAGCAAAATAGAAGGCAGTTCTATTTTGGGCGGGTAAGGACTGACACATAAATAACATACATCCTTTTGAAATGGAAGGTATCCTTTTGTTCACAGGAAACTCTGCCTAGATAGCCATGAGCCACTCACCAAATGTAAAAGACCCGACTCTTCGTCATTACTTGCTCCTATTGCAACATCACTGCACTTAGTTCTACTCAAACTAACACAGAATGTACGAAAAGCCCTGATGCAAAGTCAATTATCCACTACCTACAGAAACTCTGCTGGGAAACTAGTTTTCCAAACCTTTCATGTGATAAGGTGTTAATGATATGTAGATTAAATGTCATTATGAAAGATAATTTGCATGTACAAACAGCAGAAAGAAGGAATTTTAATTCTTAAGTAACAGCACAAAATATCTGCAGTGTCCTGGGTCTGTTGCAGTTCCTTGTTTTGTAACTCAAGGTCTGCCCTGGAAAAAATCATTCGAAAACCTGCTGAGAACTTGGGATGCTGGCAGTATTACACCTCCTGGAAAGGTTAAAGGTTTCAAAAGAGCTAAACTTCTGCACTTCCACCTCCACAGGAAAGCACTTCTAAATGTTAATGTTTCATTTCACCTTATCAGCCTGACCTTGAGGAAGGTGGCTAGCAGGTCTAGAGAAAAACAATGATCTCCATCAATTTGCCCCTGGAAGCTCAGCTGTACATCTCAGTCATGCTTGAAGGCTACCTTTATGGATCTCATGCTTCTGAACATGAAATCACTTATTTATGGATATTTGACATTCGCTGTGTGTTAATTTGCCCTCTGGACACTTGTTAGACTTATTTTAATTCTTTCTAGAATGCAGTACCAAGTTTAGAGCTTCTAAAAATCTGCATATGGTTGCAGGAATTTTTTCTTTTTGTGCATGCATTCATTAACTATATGTTTTTTCTTTTTTACTTTTTTGTTATTATGAAAATACTTTCATGCACATACAGCACAAATGCAAACAGTACAAAAAGATTTACAATAAAACATGAGGCTGCTTTCTATTCCTCCTCAGTTCCATTGTCCAGATAATCAATACCAATAGTTATTTGTGTATCTTTTTGGGAAATTATCGTGGATGTTCTCTCTCTCTCTCTCTCTCTCTCTCACACACACACACACACACACACACTTTTTCTCATAGAGATGGAAACACTTGTGTACTATGCTTTTTTTACCTAAAAATATCTAGGTCATCTTAACCATATCAACACACAAAATTTTTCTCACTCTTTTTAATAGTTCTGAAGCTTTCGATTGCATAGAAGTATCTTAGATTACTTCATAATATAGCTAGGGATGGGCACGCCAGTTCCTGGCTTGTGTGAACAACTTTTTAAGGAAGCCTCCTGCTGGCACCAACTCTGTGTCCCTACAGCGACATGTGATTTTAAGCCTGTTTTTTTTTTTAAGGTGATGGTTAATACTGAGTATCAACTCGACTGGATTGAAGACTGCAAAGTATTAATCCTGGGTGTTTTGTGAAGGTGTTGCCAAAGGAGATTAACATTTGAGTTGGTGGGCTGGGAAAGGCGGACCCAACCTTAATCCAGGTAGGCACCATCTAATCAGCTGCCAGCAAGGCTAGAATATAAAGCTGGCAGGAAAAACGTGGGAAGACTAGACTGGCCTAGCCTCCCAGCCTACATCTTTCTCTCATGCTTGATGTTTCCTGTCCTTGAACATCAGACTCCAAGTTCTTCAGTTTTGGGACTCAGACTTGCTCTCCTTGTTCCTCCGGTTGCAGAGGGCCTATTGCGGAATCTTGTGATCATGTGACTTAATACTTAGTAAGCTCCCCTTTATATATATATATTTATATATCCTATTAGTTACGTTCCTCTAGAGAATCCTGATTAATACATCACTCTGCCTAGAATCTAGACCCAATTTTTATATTTGACCTTTTTTTTGGGGGGGGGCAAGGAAAGCCCTTTGGATTGTTTTTAACTATTTTGCCCACATAGCACTAGATAAAATCATAACAAAGTCATGGTCCATGAACAGCAGGATGGAAATTAAGAAATACTAGATCAATAAGCCAGAATTCAAGACAGATAAAATTCTTCTATGACAAAAATCAAATTTATTCTCATTTCTTTGCTTTTGTTCTTTGTCTTTTCCTTCTAAGCCATTACAGGCTGGAAAACTGCGGGCGCTGCTTTCTGGAGTTACCGGTTTTCAGTTTGCCTTATCTCTTATCTAAGCCAGCTCATCAGATGGGGTGAGCTCGGGCTGCATGACCAGCAGCTATAGCTACAGTTGCAGGCAATGGGAACATTGGTTCCAAATGGCCAGCCAGGTGTCAGGACACCTGCCTAGGATGGAGCAGAAGCCCTGTCTTCTGGATGGTGAGTGCTCAGTGCACAGGGTAAGGCTGAAGTTCCCAGGGGCAGGCTCCCTAGGGATGTACCTGGAGCTTCTATCTGCAGAGTAATTGCTGAGCCCAGCTGCTGTTGGGAGCAAGTTTGCCTGGGCTCAGTGTCTGGGCAAGGCAGGACTGCAAGATGAAGATATTCATAACTACAGCAGGAAAGGTCTAGTAGTTCCTTCCTTCCTCAGTTAGGCTTGTAGTTTCTCTCTGGAGTCCTTCACCTTGGTGGGACACTGCCATAATTTAGCTCTGCCAGACTCCCCATAGTCACATTAAATTGTGATATGGCCATCCCTTTGCCTCCCTTGCTTAGAATTCTGGAGATGCAGAAGTGCATTCTATGTATGGCTCTCTGAAAATGAATACTTAAATACTGGAGGAAACACAAACCATTGATGAATGCAGTCACCTTTAAGGAGAGGAGTTACGGCGGGGGCAGGGGGTGGGAGTGAGGGAGGGTGGTGTTCCTTATGAATGTTATACCATGTGAATGTTTTACCTAATTAAAATTTAAAAATACTAAAACATTATCAACCAGGTGCTGTGGCTCACGCCTGTAATCCCAGCACTTTGGGAGGCTGAGGCAGACAGGTTACCTGAGGTTGGGAGTTCAAGACTAGCCTGACCAACATGGAGAAAGCCCATCTCTACTAAAAATACAAAATTAGCTGGGCGTGGTGGCACATGCCTGTAATCCCAGCTACTCAGGAGCCTGAGGCAGGAGAATCACGTGAACCAGGGAGGCGGAGGTTGCAGTGAGCCTAGCTTGCACCATTGCACTCCAGCCTGGGAAATAAGAGCCAAACTCCATCTCAAAAAAAAAAAAAAAATACTAAAAAATTATCAACTCAGTCATTTCTTAGTTCTCTTAAATGTCAGTTTCTCTGGAGAAAAAAATTTGCTCTGAAGTAAGCAAATAAAGGGCTAGATACTCCACAAAAATTGTGATACCTTTGACCAGAATAAAAATATCAGAAATAAATAAAAGTAGGATGATGAGAAGGAGGAGGAAATAATTTCTCTTATTTTTTTGTTGTCTGAGGTGTCCTTTCATCCTATCGTGGCACCTTTTATTTGGGTCTCTTCTCTCCTTAGTGTTTTCTCTATTGTTGCCCAGAGGTCATGTCTCTTCATGTTCCATATTGGATGCCAAAGAGTTTAGTGGAATTTCCTTCTGGGTTATGTGAGAGGCTGAGGGTTGGTTTATCACTTCCCTATACAGACCAGATGGTCCGTATTTATCAAGCTGGGCAAACGCTGATGACCACCCTCCCCCATCTGTTTCTAGAACTCTGCAGTAAACACTAGATTGAAGGAAGCAGCTTAGGCTGAGGATCTAAGCCAGCTGTGCCTTCTCTACTCCTGAACATAAGAAGGCCAATCCCACAGAGCTTACCTGCCCCTAACAGTGGGGACAGAAGGGGACACTAAGCCTGCCCTTAGAAGCACATCCCTTTACTGAACGCTCATAAAGTGGGTACGAATGAAGTATTAAGCTTGGGCCGATCAGATTAGCCACCCTCCTCCCTGGTACCCAAGCAGAGTGGATAGAGGCCTTTGCTGGTGAACTTGGTGAAGTTTGCTCCTTTCCACATGCAAAAAAATGGAAGTAAATACTGCATTCATTAAGGACATAAAGGCAACTGTCATGAAGACTAAAACAATAAATGTGATTTGAAAGTGCTCACAGTTTTAATTCCAAGAGCCATTTCCAAAGTAGAATGGACATTGGTTGAGTGGATATAGAGAGTGAGCAGAGGGAAGGGAAAGACAATGAGTTTGTCAATTGTCTAGTGCCGCTTGATGTGTTTGCTGGACACTCTATGTGTTTGCTGGATAATCTCTTTCTCCTTATTGATCTATCATTTATCAGTCTATCAATCAGCTATCTACCTGTTATCTATGTATTTATCCTCTGTCTATTATCTACCTATCTACAGAGTGAGAGAAAAGAGAGCATGCTCTTAGTCCAGAAGTCCATGTTGATCTCTTCTGGCTTTTGACAGTGGCAGAGATTGAGAAATCATGAGAGCTAGATTGAATTAGATACTGAGAGAAGAGAGAATGAAAACGTCACAGACCCAACACAGAGGAACACCACAGCCTGTGGCTGATGACTATTGAGAAGACTCACATAAAGAGTAGTTTGGTGATCAGGGAGACAGAGCACAGTTTTGTAAGACGCATATTTGGAGGTCCTGGTGGGTGGCGTGACGCTAACCAATGAACATCTCTGTCCCAGACAGCCATCCACACAGATCAGCTCTTCGGATTTTTCCACTGATCACCAATGACCTTAGGAGAGCAGCCGCAGGAGACTGAGAGAGGCAGGAGCAAGAAGGTAAAAGGGATTTTCTGTGATTGATGGAGCAAAGCATCAGGTTACATAAGCACCGTGTGACTCATAAGGAAGAAATGATCATCTCAAGTGGTTATTACTCCAACAAAAGCAGCAATCGGCCAAGGGGCTCTGTTCAGATGCTGTGCTGTATCCCCATAGATGATGGTGCTACAAAAGCCACCATTGTATTAAAGGGAAGAGTCATCCTGAGTGACCGCACATTAGAGAGTGGGGGACTGGCGGCACACCCCATCCTCCCTGCTGCACCAAGAAAGCCAATAGGGCTTGATAGGGGCACAAAAGCATGATTGTTTCCGTCTCTCTGGGGTCCAGCCAAGTAAGCTTAATTAAATGAAAATAATAGGATCTCAGTTCACCTGCAGAGGTGGGAGAAGAGGAATGAAAGTAATCCAAGTTTCCATCAAATGTTTTTTGGTTCATGGCGCAGGTCTCTAATCACCTGATATTTATTGTTGCTCGTTTTTTCCTTCACCATAGCTATTAGAGTAGAAATTTAATTACTGTGATTGAATTATTAAAGGAATCAGAAATACTTTTTGCATAGTAAGCCTTTTCTTCCCCCTGAACTGAAAGGATGCTGGCACTGATCTAAAGAACTTTCCTGTCATCTTGCTATGCCTGAGTGCTGACTTCCAAAGCTTTGAGTCTCAATGCCCTTGACAAAGGTTCATTTAATATATGCTATGTAAACATTAGGGAAAGATGTAAAATAGTGTTATATAAGAACTATATTTTAAAATATTACTGATAGGAAAGATAATGGCTTCTATTTATTATTGTTGTTTTTTGAGGTGAAGTCTCGCTCTGTCACCCAGGTTGGAATTCAGTGGCATGATCTCAGCTCACTGCAACCTCCACCTCCCACGTTCAAGCAATTCTCCTGCCTCAGCCTCCCGAATAGCTAGGATTACAGGCGCCCACCACCAGGCTCAGCTAATTTTTGTGATTTTAGTAGAGATGGGGTTTCACCATGTTGGTCATGCTGGTATTGAACTCCTGACCTCAGGTGACCCTCCCACCTCAGCCTCCCAAAGTGCTAGGATTAAAGGCAAGAGCCACGGTGCCCAGCCCAGATAATGGTTTCTGATGTTTCATGTCTATCCCAGGCATATAATAGAGATTGACAATTATTAAGGAAGATCTGAAGCGGGGAAGCCTTTTAGATTTTTAATTTTTTTTCTTGGAAAAAAATAGCAACAACAACAACAATCATACAAAATACTAGCAGTGGTGATCGTTGGGAAAATAAAAACTGGAATTGTTTCAGCCCTGTTGCTTAGCAAAATTTACAATAAGGCACCCTGATTTTTTCTCAGCGTTATAAACTTGAATGGCCAGTAGAGTAGTGGATCGTTTTTATTTCCAGGTGGACCACTTGAATGAAGCAAGAGCTTGCAAGCATCACAGATTCTCATTTATCTCCCCCCAGATCTACAGTTCCATCCACAGAAAGCCTCCCTTGTCACCAGTGTCTTAGTGGCTTCCACTGTTAAGTAGCCTGAACCGGCATTTCTCCTAGATTGGGGAGTGACTGCACAGTGATGGTGACTGGGTGGTCCAGCAAGCCCTGGGCCCTCTGCAAGTGTTGGTTTGGTTCCTCCTTAAGGAACCTCTCCTGACAGACAAAAGACCACCTGGCTTCGGGAGCGTCAGGGCTTGTCACCTTGTCTGCCAAGTGGCCTCCTTCATTCTTGACTCCCAGCCCATTCTCCATTTGCAGCGGCCTGTGCCTACCTGTGAATTCAATGCAAAAATCGTTTTTTTTCCCTTCTCTAGTCTCAGCTGGGTTCCATGGATGCTGTTTTCTGATCTCTTCCAGCAATTATGATTCTTTGAACAGCTCCCCTGGTGAAGCAACTTGCTGCTCTGCCAGGCTCTTGGCTCCCCTCTCCCGGCAGATAACCCATAGGTCTCACAGACAAGACCCATGCTGGCATCAACGGGTCTGAGCTCTGAGCCCTAAGCAAAGTGCCCATGGGCCCCTGGTACTTTCTCAGTTTAACCATTAGGATTTTATTCCTGCATCTCCACAGAGAGAACAAAGTTAGGGGGTCACTTATCCATCATTCATTCCGTAACTATGGACTAAACATTTGCTAAGCACTAGGCCAGTGTGCCTCTGTAGAAGCCTCTTCATCTATTATCCGAGAAGCTCAGCAGAGGGCACTCCTGTATTACAACAGTCAAGCGCCAGGGCAGTGAACCTGAACCCAGAGTTCCACAGCAGATCTGCAGTGAGAACATGCAAATAATCCCACGCTTACATGTGTATGTGCGAACACACGTGCTCATGTTCTGGTCTTTATTTACTCATTGTGTTCAAGAATGAATGGGATGCTCCCTTTTGCGTTGTATGTTATTAGCCTTGCTCAAGCAAAGATAATAATGCCGTGACGTATTGCTCTAGTCACCAGATTCACTCAAAAATCATTTTAATTGGTGGCTCATTTTATTTCCAAGCCCTTAAAGGGGGGGGGAAGAGAATATTTTAGGATGCAATTTCAAAATGACTGCCAAGTTATTGCATTCTGTTTGCTTGAAATAATTGAGTTCTCTGGATGCAGTCATCTTGATGAAGAATAGAAAGAAGAGGACCTGAAATGTCACTGTCGCTGAAAGAGGAACTCATCTCAGACAGGACACGAGTGCATGATATTCTTTAATAAATGTCTCCTTCTGATTAATTAAAACAAAGTAAGTGGCACAGTGCAGCCAATATTTTCCACTCAGTGGAATTTAGCCATGATGTATGTCCATGAAGAAATAGGCTCAAAGTAGGCCTTGCATGTCTGATGCGAGTGGTAAACGTTACTTTCCTTTTCATAATCCCAGTGTTTTTCAATAGAAATCCATATTTGAAGGAAAGTTACCAGTTGACTCCACCAAATGACATTTTTATGTGTTAGAAGTTAAATTATCAACTGTAAAATGAACTTATCACCTGGTGAGCGAAATTAGCAGGTAGAGTGGTTGCTATTCAATTATGGTGAGTTGCTGTTTAATGGTTCTGTTCTGGAAGGCTCTATTAATGTCTATTAATCTGCTTTTTCTACTGGACAGCGGACAGCTCTTTATTGCTGAACCCTATCGTGGCCGTGCAAAATGGGGAGGCTGCAGTCAAAACCACTGAGGCTCTTGGTCATAATTAGCACAGCACCAAAAACATTCATTGGATACTTTACTAAAACATCTCCCTGCTACCACCTTGAAATCACAGCAAGTCTTGACTAGAGGAAAAGGAAGTCACACAAAGGTAATTTGTGGAAGCCAGATGGAGAGGCTTCCAGTCTGATCTGTCTCTTTCCAAATACCCAGGTCCCAGGCTAGTAAACCACAGGCTCATCTTGGGCTGGTGCTCAGTCTCGGCCCTGTCTGTGGCAGAGAAGAAAGAGAAAGAAGAAACAGTCTTACGAGAAGGTGGCTAGCCATGGGGCAGGCATTAAAGAGAGCCAAGAAAATCACTCCAAAAACACAAAATCCTGTCTCTCCAGGGTTCTCAATAACTGAAATGGCATCATTATGAATTACGCCAACATCTATTGTTTTTGTTGCCTCACTAGAGTTGCTCTTTTGGTGACAGATCCTGGATTCTTGGAGAACCACCCTTTCTGATGTCAGCCCCTGAGCCACATCTATCTGTGTGTTCCCCCCTCCTGGACTGCAGCCCTTGATCCAGGGTGGGCCAGGCAGGCCAAAGGGATGTGTGCTCCAGGCTTTGGTTGGAGTTATTTGGAAAGAGATGTACCTTTTCCTTTCCAGGATCTAAACCAAGGATGTGAGTACCAGGCTGCCAGAGGGAAAAAGAAGCAACACACAGGAACACGGAGGAGGGCTGGAGAGACACCTGCTCTAAACACTCCTTTTGAGCTCCTGGATCTAGCTATGCCTGAAGACCTTTATCTTCAATTTTTCAGTGACGTCAGTGAATACATTTTCATTTTTATTTTAAAAATGACACAGTGCAGCCAGTATTTTCTGTTGAATTTCTGTCCTTCGGTTGGCTCATTTTATTCCTCATTAAAGGAAACAGCATGTGGGTAGAGTGGGGTGTGAGGAAGAGGGCAGCCGGGTGCCCAGTTTTGCGGGTACTGGAGCAGGCGGTGGGCCTCTAGGTTCCGCCTTAGCTGTCACAGGTGCCTAGGCCTTGTTATCTCATCGGGCAGCGCTGGGTGGAATGATAGGCAGGGTCCTTTCCAGGCTGGCACTCCGTTTCCATCCCCGGACCCACTCAGGAGAGTGGATGTCTGCCCCGGCTGCCCTCTTGGGAATTCCAAGGGTTGGGAGGCGGGCTTGTCCTATGGCACCGATGATATCCTATGTTTTTTTGTGGCTTGTGAACTGAAGAGGATTAAGTATTTTTCTAAAATTCTAGCTTTTACTCATAAATGATTAACGTTTTCATTTTCTTCCCCCTTGACCCTGTTTCCAGCGTTTCTGTCTCATAAGCTAGATCTGGGAAGATGTGGCCGCCCATGCTGTGGCCGGCTGTCTCCGGGGCATCTCTCCCGGATCAGTGTGTTTGCCGTAATATACTCTGTTTTCTCCGCACCCAGAGAAGATATGCATTTGTTACGTGTTTACAAACCAGAAGAAAACTACTGAATTGGGATGACAGGAGGTGGAACCCGTGGGATATCAGTGTTTGTGACCCACAGTGCCACCAGCTCCAAGCTGTAGACACATTTTTTCAGCCCCTGGGTCTGGTGCTGCCATTTCTGCGGAGTAGTTCACCTGCGGGCAGGTGGTTCTCAGTTCCCAAAGTCGGGTGGCAAGGGGTGCTCTCCCGAGATGCTAACGCTTCCCCTGGGATGTCAGTAGAGTTGATGCGGACGAAATGAGGCCGCCCAGGGGAGTGTCTAGGACGGTGAGCTGTCCGAGTTACTTAGGGCAGGTAGGGCTTCTAACCCCCATCGCGGCCTAGGATACCCATGCCGGACCTCTGCCCCAACAGCCCCCACCGGGCAAGAAAAGCTGAGCCGCCAAGGTGCCCTGGGCACAGGCCTGCGCTCTGGAGGGCGGCGCTGGCTGTGTGTAGCCCCCTGGTGCCCAGGCAGGAGGCGAGCCTGGGCGTCAAGGGGACCAGAGCCAGGGCCGGCCGTGGCGCGAGCCTGGGTGGGTAGGTGGGGACGCGACCCGCTGGGTCCAGAGGGCAGGCTGGCGGCTCACCGAGGCCGGCCTCGTCCGGTCCCTTCTCCTGGGGGTTGGAGGCCCGGACCCCGCCGCCCTCGCTCTCCCAGTCTCCCTGGGCGCCGCCCTGCCCGCCTCGCGCCCAGAGCTGGGACCCCGGGACCCACTCCCCCGGGCAGGCTGTGCCGCCCACAGCTGCGGCCCAGGGCAGGGCGCGGGCTCGGCCTGGGCGGGGGTTCCGGGAGCCACGAGCTATTTTTGCAAACCCGTCAGCCGCTGGGGAGGAAGAGCCGGCTCCGGGCCCATTGTGTGTGCGCGGCGCGGGAGGGGCCGCGGAGGCGGCGGGGACGCAGCGAAGCGCGCGAAAACGGCCGGCGGGGTGGGGAGGACCGCGCCTGACCCCCGGCGGCGGGAGGGGCGGGGCCCGGGCGGGGCCTGGGAGAGGGGCGGGGCCTGGGCGGGGCCTGGGCGAGGGGCGGGGCCTGGGCGAGGGGCGGGGCCTGGGCGAGGGGCGGGGCCGGGCGCCCTTTGGCCGCTGCAGGCTGACGGCGGCGGCGGCAGCGCGGGGACTGCGGGGACTGCGGGGACTGCGAGGCGGCCGCGCCGGCAACGACTCTCGGGGAAGCCCGCGCTCCGGGAGCGGGAACGGGAGCAGGAGCGGCCCCGCGGCGCCGCCCAGGCCAGAGGCGAGCGCCGGGAGCCGGGAGCGCGGAGAGCCCGGACAGCGGCGGGAGCGCGGGGGCGCGGCCCGAGGAAGCCACAGAGCGAGCCCCGGCCTGCGGAGGGCGCGAGCCTCCCGCGTCGAGCATCCCAGGCGGCTTCGCAGGAGACAAAGCCGCGCGCAGAGGCGCGATGCCCGGCGATCGCGAGCCGGGCCGGCGAGGGCGCGGGGACCGCGGCGTCTGAGCGCGCCGAGCCGTGCGCCCGGGGGACCCAGAGCCCCAGGCCGGGGCGGGTGGCGGCGGCGGGCGGGGCCCAGGTGCGCCGGGCCGCGTCGGGTCCGTGACTGCTCGGGGGGCGGCGCCCTCCCGCCGCAGCCGCAGTGGCCGGCGCCGCAGCCAGGAGCCATGGGCAACATCTCCTCCAACATCTCGGCCTTCCAGTCCCTGCACATCGTCATGTTGGGCTTGGACTCGGCCGGCAAGACCACGGTGCTCTACCGGCTCAAGTTCAACGAGTTCGTGAACACGGTGCCCACCATCGGCTTCAACACCGAGAAGATCAAGCTGAGCAACGGCACGGCCAAGGGCATCAGCTGCCACTTCTGGGACGTGGGCGGCCAGGAGAAGCTGCGGCCGCTGTGGAAGTCCTACAGCCGCTGCACGGACGGCATCATCTACGTGGTGGACTCGGTGGACGTGGACCGGCTGGAGGAGGCCAAGACGGAGCTGCACAAGGTGACCAAGTTCGCCGAGAACCAGGGCACGCCGCTGCTGGTCATCGCCAACAAGCAGGACCTGCCCAAGTCGCTGCCGGTGGCCGAGATCGAGAAGCAGCTGGCGCTGCACGAGCTCATCCCGGCCACCACCTACCACGTCCAGCCGGCGTGCGCCATCATCGGCGAGGGCCTCACCGAGGGCATGGACAAGCTCTATGAGATGATCCTGAAACGCAGGAAGTCCCTCAAGCAGAAGAAGAAGCGGTAATGCGCCCGGAGCGACCGGGGAGCGAGCGAGTGCGTCAAGAATGAATGGATGCATGGATGGATGGATGAGCGAGAACCCGCGCCCGCGAACAAAGACAGCGAACCAAAGCGATGCTTCGAATTTTTAAAACGGAATCTCTGCACCCAAATGCAGGACTGGTGACTTAAGGAGCTGCGAAGGCTGATTACCGGCCTGCTCTGGACCTGCTCCCCCGCACCCCACCCCCAGCTCAGGGGACCTTTTGTCTGAACGCCAGAGCTACTGACGGGGTCGGGGGGCCGCGGTGGGGTGTGGAAGTGCCGGTCCTGCTGTCTGCCCTCCCGGCCCCAAGTGGAAGGCTCTGTAGGCGGAGAGACAACAGCGATTTCTTCCTACTCCTGAAGGGCCAGAAGTTCAGGCTGCCCCGCCCCCACTGGGGGGATCGCACCTGAGTTACCTGAGGTATGCATTTCCCAGAACCCTGGGCGTACCCACCTAGAGGGGGCATGTTGGCTCTGGGGGGACCACCTCCTTGCATTCGGGGGCTGTGAAGCTGAGTAATTTTCGGTCACAGGGCAGGACCCTGTTGAAATTTCATTTGTCCTGCTCTCTGGGCCCAAAGGAGGGGTGGTTTGGGTCATCAGAGGACTGCCTGGGACCGTGCAGCGGGCACGGAGCGCTGTGCTGGCCTGGCTGGGATGGCAGCGGAGATGCCCTTTTCCTGGTGCTTTGTGGTGGCTACAGAAGACCAGTTTTGTTGAGAACTGATTTTCAGCCTGGAATCAGACACCTTCCAGATGGTTTGGACCCTGTCCATGTGTAGGTCATTATCACACAAAGAGACCAATAAAAATAAGAAGAAGAAAAAAAAGACAAACTATTGGAGGTGGTGGCCAATGATGCATTTACTGTTTGCAGGATAGTTAAAGGTGTTTAAAGGGTAAGGCTTTTGGTGTAAATGCTGGATGGAGTGTGTGTGTGTGTGTTTGTGTGTGTGTGTGTGTGTGTGTGAATATAGGGACCTCCCTCTGTACTGTGTAATCGGCATTAATATCTAGACCCATATGCTTGGAATTTTAAATTCTCTTAGCCTACTGATTGGTTTGGATGAGCACACCAGCTGCAGATGTGTGCTGAATTGCAAGATGGTATTTTTTTTTTTTTTTTTAACAAGGGATATCTCTTGTAATACTAACCGCGTGATGATGGGTTTTCAGACATGCTTTAAAAAAAAAAAAAACTTTTACAAATGAATACTTACCTTAGAAATATTCACCTTAGGAAAAAAGACTTTGCTCTGCCCTTTTATATTCCTTTACGCTGCAAGTGGCGACATGTTCAGATTTCTAATTTGGTTCATTGTGGCCTATCTGGTTTAAGTATTTCATTAAAAATGTCTCGTTAGAGTATTTGATGTCATGCACCAAAAAAATAAAACCCCACCTTGTTGCAAAAGCTGACCTCGTTGCTTGGAATTAAAAGAGAAAAACACAAGGATGAAGAAAAACACAAGGATGAAGTCTTTCCGAATTCATTCTTGTGGGAACTGGCCTATGGAGCCAGCCAGCACTTTGGGCAAATGCAAACAACGAGTGCTTGAGATAAAAGAAAGCGTGACGTCATGGTCACTGGTACTCAGGCACTTCATAGTTTACTTGAAAGAGGCTTTGGAAAATAGATAAAGTGAAAGAAGAATAAATACATATTTTTAATAATGTAATTTTAAAAATCCTTTATAATCAGGACTGTGTCTTGGTTTGCAGAAGCTGTCATTTACCCTGAAACACAGTATCAAAAGGGAAACTTAAAACATACTGTTTGATGTTTTATTTCCTCTTAGAATCCATGTTTTCAGGTAGAATTATGACTTTCCCCCCATTGTCACACATTTCTTTACGAAGGAGGCCTGTAGAAATTGGATATGATCATGCTTGATGGAGCATGTGAGTTAGTCAAATTATGAGTCCATACCTATTGTTCATTACACACCGAATGTTCATTTAAGAACCAGGGGCAGAAGTTCTGGCTTCCTGCTTGAAACCCAATTCTTATATGAAATTTTTTAAAGCAGAAACCTAGCAGCCCATCTGCTTTTTCTCTTTTGTCGGTGTATTTGGTACCCCTCCAATGCTGGTCTTTTTGTAGAAACTCAGTAGAGAAAGTCTAGCTAAGCAGTGTTGAAAAGCCTGCAAGATTTCAGTTTACATATCGACAGCATATTCACTGATTTCTAAATGGGCTGGTCCCATCATCTGAAGATTCTGTATAGAATTATTAAAAAAAAAAAATCCATCTTTCTTTATTTTCTTCACATGCAACAATTTCTTAAGCACTTTGACATTTTGGTAGTTCCACACTATTGAGAGAATAATATATTTATTTTGTGACATTGCAGATGCCAAATACTGTAACCTTCTCGTGCTAACAATATTAGGTTCAAGATCACTGTTCAAATCCTGTCATGCTTTAAAACTGATGCGAGATGATTTTGTTTTTTGCATAATCAATACTTAAGGGTGCAATCAACTGTTAGTCATTGTGCAGTCAAGTAAAGCCCTGTGGTGTATCAACTACTAGTTATGAGTCTCAGTTGATTTCTGTAATGTTTGACCTAATAATAGCCCATTTCATCTCTGACCCAACAGAGGAAGCACAGATCAAATCACCTTGGTGTGGTCACTGAGGGGAGGCGGGGGGCATGGGAAGCCCCCCCCAACCCCCCCCCCCCAGTATATCGATGGGTGACTTATTATGCTTTCTGCCCTTTGGCGAGTGAATGGTTTTACCAGAGAGGAAGTTGGCTTCCCTATGTGAGCTTTGGAAATGTTTTCTAATAGACACAGGGAGGCCAGTTTTGTTTCAGAACAATTTTCTTCCCAAATTCTCTGTTCTGGTGTTGGGACTGTGTGCCCTGGTTTCTGTTTTCCTTTCTACTGCTGTAATTCTCTGTCTCAACCACCCTCCTCTTTTGTTTCCATAGCCTTTTATAATGCATATATGATGCTGTGAACAGAAATAAATTATTTATACAATCAAATGACTGGGGAGATTTTCTGTGGATTTTTTTTTCACATTGCTGGTATTCGTTCTCTAGGCCTCTGCTGAGTTGGGGGATGGATCACAAGATGGTGTCTGAGTTCTAATCGGTTCTAGGCCTATATCAATCCTGTCTGCTTTTCTGGTGCCAGGGCCTAGCTCTACCTCGAATGGTGACTCTGAACGCTAACGTGCAGGAGTCTGTATGCATTTGAGACTCATTCGCTTGTGCCTGTCCCTCAGCTGGGTGCCCTGCACTGAACCGTCCCAAATCCTTTAGGAAAATGGCCTCAATGTCCAGTCCTTCCTCAGCACTCTCATTTACTGAAAAGGTCATGAATTGATAATTACTTCAAAAATGTAATTATATAAAATTGGAAACAGCTATGTACTAATATAAGAACGCTAGGAAGCTACTGAGTATCTTGGCTGTGTCTCTCTGCTCAGTACGTGGGCTGAGTCTATGATTTTTGAGTCCAAGGCTTGAGTTCTCTTAAATAGCAGGTGTGGTAAGACCCTCACACTCTGTAGATTCTGCAGTGAAAAGGTCCACTTTCTAGAGAAAAAGGTGATTGGGCCAGAACCAATAGAACCTTGAATGGGTGCAATGGGTAGCGCTTGGAGGCACCTGACAGCTGTGAAGCAACAGGCTTACTCGTGACTAAGTGATGGTTAAGACCCGAGAGGGGTGTGGGGTCTCTTACGCATGGAGCCCAAAAGAGCCAGTTCCAAATTCTGACTCAAGTGCTTAGGGCCCTGTGATTTGCTCAAGTCTTTTCTCTCTGAGCCTCAGTTTCCTCATATGTAAAATGGGATCATAATGATACCTCAAAGCGTTGTTGGGAGGATGAAGCGGGATAATACAGGTGAAGCGCTTAGGCCCATGCTTGGCACACAGCAAGTGCTCAGTAACTTTCAACGTGTTGTCATGGGCTGCCCACAAGATGTGGAACGTGTGATAACCTAGCCCTCCTGCAGGCCTTTAAATCAGGTCCTTGCAGTCTCCCCTGTAGCCACACTTCTTGGTATCCTCATCCCGCTAAAACCTAGGCTGCTGACTCTCGGCTGGAGCCAGAGTGGAGTGAAAACGAGCAGCGGGAGACTCTCTGATCAACCCAGGTGGTCTTCTCCTCCAAAGGTATGACAAGCTGAATTAGGTGTCAAACATAGGCTGCCAGATTCTTAAAGCCATTACTTCCATACGTCCCATATCACTAGGCTGTGATCCCCTCAAAGCAGGGAGTAGCTCTTTAATTGCTGGTGTCTAGCCTAGTACTGAGCATATAGTAGCTGCTCAGTAAACATTGGCTGAATGACTTAATTTCTGACAATTAGTTTTAGTCATAAACTTTAAAATAGGCATTAAATAAAATTACTATCTCCTGTTAAATATTTAAATGAAAATAGACAAAATATTATTATTCTTCCAGATCAGTATTGTGAGATGAATCATTGCTTCAATCAAGCATATTGAAACTTACACATTGGTGAACACATTTGTGGGTTTAGAGGTTTTTCTTTAAAAATGAGCATGGCTTGACTTTAATCATTCACATTGCTGCAGGAACTAATTATTGGGACCTGGATTACATCCAAAGGACACGGATGCTGTTTCTGAACCCTAAAAAAACGGCTGAAAAACCACGTAGGAACTACTGTGGCTCCACAGGAGTAAAAATACTGAGAATCAAAAGAACCAAAGACCAAAACCCTTGCTTTATGGGGCAGCCTTAATTTAACCTTGATTCAACAAATACATTCTTGGGGAGCCAAGTGACGTCTGATACTTAGACGACATCAATCATTTTATGTTTTCTAGAAAATTGACTCCAAGTGGCCCCATCACTCTGACCACTAGTAACTGAGGAGGTTGACGTTAATCCTAAACCACCGTCCTATTTCCCCCCAATCTGATCTTTTTCTTCAGGGTTTTGATTCTTCATTTCTAAGTGTTTTTGGTAGACCAGGGATGCCTGGCCCTACCATGTTGTGTCTTTATGCTTGTCTCCAGAGATTGGGTTCTTGGAACAATCCTGTGACCAGCGTGACAGACTGTTCCCATGTCACAGTCGTGGCAGCAAGGAAGGACAAAACTATGTGCATACAGCTGATGTGAAGATAAAAGCTTTGACTTGAAAAAAGTAAGAAGAGAACACATGCAGAACTTGCCAGTCCTTGATTTAGCAGCTCTCTGGCTGCCCAGATGAATAACCTCTCCTCTGCTTTGTGTCCTGATGTAGGTCTGATGCCCACAGCCTGGCATTTGCCTGCCAGGAAGGAATCCGCCATCTCAGTTGATATGCAGGCATTTCTCTCCCCTCCTCATTCGGCTGTCTCGTACATGTTCACTTATCCTTAAAACAGCCCTCTCCTTCTGGCTCTCCCTGGCTCTGCTGAAACTCGTTTAAAATAGAACTTGCACAAGACATTGGAGCATTTTATACATTGGTTTTGCACCCGTTCTGAACTTAAGCGTGAGGCTGCGTCAGTTTCAGAGAGGAACTTGCAATGTGAGGGTTTCTGAGAAAGTAGCCTGCTGTTTCTCCCCCAAGATTAGAGGTGAGAATGAAAGGTCTGTGTTACTTACTCCACCTGAGTTTTCAGAATATGCAGTGGCTTTCTTTGAATGGTACCACCTTACATGCAAATCTGGGCATGAACTGCTCCTGATGAAGAATGTAACTGACTGCATTCTACACAGAGTATGGCAGCATGGCACGAAAGAAGTAATCTAAACAAGCGATTCTTAAAGTTGTTTTTATAGCATGCCTTTTAGAGGACAAGCATCTCACTGGCATTTGTTAATTAAAATTACTCTAGCTAGTATCATTAAGCACAGCCTGGTTTATAGTCCTTGTTAGTCGTGGACGATCATGGTAATAGACATTGCAGCCTTTCTGGAGGGCTTAGTGTATGCTAGGCACCATGCTAAGTGCTTCACATGCTTGATAATTTTTCCTCCCAAAGTCCCAAGAAATCAACTAATTTTATTTGCACTTACAGATGAGGAAACCAAGGTTAAGAGGACATTGATTAACTAATCTTCTGCAAGGGTGGAACTATTTTAAGCCCCAGATCCCTTCAACCCAAGGGATGGGCTCCTGGAGGCTCCACTAATCTGCTGCTCTTGGATCGGGAAGGTTCTGCAGTTTAAAAAATCTGGGGCTTTGGGCCAGGTGTGGTGGCTCACACCTGTAATCTCAGCACTTTGGGAGGCTGAGGCAGGTGAATCACCGGAGGTCAGGAGTTTGAGACCAGCCTGGCCAACATGGTGAAACCCCTTCTCTACTAAAAATACAAAAATTAGCAAGGCATGGTGGCACATGCCTGCAATCCCAGCTACTCAGGAGGCTGAGGCAGGAGAATCGCTTGAACCCTGGAGGCAGAGGTTGCAGTGAGCTGAGATCGTGCCATTGTACTTCAGCCTGGGTGACAGAGCAAGACTCTGTCT
>NW_016107421.1:1564103-1577027 GCF_001604975.1 Cebus imitator | reverse complement strand
AAAAAAAAAAAAAAAAAAAAAAACTGGGTCTCTGTATCTAGGAAGACCAGGATGGAGGGTTTGTGGTGCCAGCCATCATCACCACCCTCATGCTGATGGCAGAAAGGGTGACCTCCTTTACCCCCACTCCCCCACCGCCAGGGCTCTGCCAGCGTCCCTGCACAGCACCTTGCCTTATCTCCTTAGAGAGCACATCCCAGTGTCTAGAAGACAATCCCTCTTGTTTCAGATTCTGTCCCTGAATAATTTTGTTTTCAGTTTTCCTTTCAGGAGTGTTTGTGTCGGGAACAATGCCTCCCCACACAGGCTGGACAGGGAGGAGTGTCAGGTGTCACTGGGTCTGTATTTGGGGATGTGATCTTGAATGAGCCATCTAGCTAACCCCTCTCATCTGCAGACCCCTCAAGCACAGGCTGAGGCTGAGAATCCCTGTCCTGCCTACTTCTCAGGATTGCTTGGAAAGTAAAATGGAACACTAGAGGGAAAAGCACTATGCAAGCTGCAAAGCAAGACACACACACGGCAGGAATGCATATGACGCTTCGGCTGTGACCCCTTCTCCCCGCTGATGGCAGGATGCCCACTCCCACTTGTAGGGGAATTCTGCTGGTCTGCTTTTCACAGACAGGTCAAACAGCCCTGGTGCTCCCTCTTCATTTTCACTGATAAGCAGACTTCCAGCTCATGGAGAGTAAACCAAAGGAGACTTCCTGAGGGAAAACATCTCTCCTTGAGAGATCCTGGGCATAGAACCTTTAGTGGAAGTTTCCAGTAAGTGACTGTGGGGGAGAACAACCTCCTCTATCTGCGGTTTGCAGAATTCTCATTCTTCTAATGGCTACTCCTGGGTGTTTCCACTTCCTTAAATGCTAACTCACTGTGCAGTTAATTTCAACTGCCCATGCCTCAGAACAGCTAAAAAAATTACAACTGGAACATTTAAAAGGATCATGCAACAATTTATTTCATAAATATGTGTTTGAGTCATTATTACATGAATGAAACTTCTCATTGCTATGTAATTTGAAGTGTGCTGGGATGCTGTGTTCATTGTGTAAAAAAGGCTTCCAAAAACAATATGCACAACCAATTGTGACACCCGCAATATTGGGGAGACTGTAATAGAGGCAACGTGTGCTTGTCCTCAGAGGGCTGGTGTTCTAACAGGTGAGTAAGGCCTAAATGATCAAGTGAGGTGCTTGACTCCAGTGCAAAGCATCCATCACTTTACCAAAGAGAAAGTCACAAATGTAACCAAATCCAACATTGCAAGTTACACCATCCTTGGAGTAGAACTGGAAGCAAGGTGTGTTCCCAAAGCATATTACTCTGTCGTCCTGATACCTGCAATGTGAATAATTCTGTCCCTCTCAAAATCCTTCTCCAGCTCTTTCTGAGATTTCCTGGGGCAGGGAGGGAGGTTCATTATCTACATGTCATCAGCCTCCTCCACTTCCTGTCCTGCCCTGACTCCTGGAGGCAATGCCAGTGTTGGAGGTTTTCGAGAGGCTGATCATCATGATCAGCATGATGGCCCAAACTGCTGACCCCAAACATTGGTGACCCCACCTGGCTCCACCCCCTTCTCAATGTTCAGCAGATATTTCGGGAGCCTGACTCCCCTGTGTCTGCTTTTGCACCTAAGGAACACAGGTTTCAAAGAGCCCCGGGATTATCTGAGCGTCTGATGCTATGCCATCCCAGAATCCTCCTTTTTATCTGACACTGGCTGTCTCTCCTGGAGCCTTTCTTGGGTGTCTCAGCCCACTAGTCTCTTCCATGGAGTTCTTCCCAAGAGATGCCTTAACTGATTAGAAATCCTGGGATGGATAGAAATCTTTGTGTGGGCCCAGCTCAGGGTTCTAAACCAGGGCCCCATCAACCTAAGGGGAGATGTGTGGCCTTCCTGCCATCTGGTTGCTGTCACAGGGTGAAGAATTTCCTGCAGAAGTATTGAGAATGACCACTTCCCCCTGAAATCCAGACCTTGTCTTAATTCTGTTTTTCCTGCATCTGGTAGTATGTACAATTGGATGCTGGAATCAGAGATTAAAAGGTCTGATTTGGGGTGAAGGCCTCAGAAGGAGATACTGCAGGTAAGCTCTACAGATCAATATCTTATCACCTTGCTGGCGGAACCCTGGTTTTGCTTGGATGGCACCTTTTATCTCATGGTTATGTACTCAGAAAAGACTACCCTATCCCCAGCTTTAAGAGAAATTAGTATCAACCATAAAATCAACCATTCCCGTTGCCTGCAAGTTGCTTAGGATAGGCCATGTCACAATTAAAACCAATGAGGATGAAGGGAAAGGCTTTTTGTAGAGGAGAGAGTGGGTGGGCTTTAGAAAAAAAAATTATGTTGTAAAATAAGACGGCTGGGCACGGTGGCTCACGCCTGTAATCCCAGCACTTTGGGAGGCCGAGGCGGGTGGATCACGAGGTCAAGAGATCGAGACCATCCTGGTCAACATGGTGAAACCCTGTCTCTACTAAAAATACAAAAAATTAGCTGGGCACGGTGGCGCGTGCCTGTAATCCCAGCTACTCAGGAGGCTGAGGCAGGAGAATTGCCTGAACCCAGGAGGCGGAGGTTGCAGTGAGCCGAGATCGCGCCATTGCACTCCAGCCTGGGTACCAAGAGCGAAACTCCGTCTCAAAAGAAAAAAAAAAAAAAAAAGACATAGAGACCATATGGCTCTCCTTTGCCACCTCTGAATTTCAGTGAAGATGTGATGCCTGGAGTGACTGCAGCCATTCTGCTACCCTGAGGAGAGCCAACCCACACACTAAGGATGGCAGAAAGGAAATATGAAAGGAACCTGGGTGTTAGAAAATATCATTGAACTGCTGAAATAGCCAGCCCTGGGACAACCTGAACTCAGGGCTTGAGATTTCGGCTATCCTTCAGGCACCATCACCAACTCTGATGTTGCAAAAACGATAAGAGCTCCCACAAGAGCTGCCATGTGAGACAAACCTCTCCACCACCTCTGTGTGTGCTAACAGGTCACAAGCAGATGGAAACCTGCCTTGCTTGGCCCAGGCTCAGGGAGTGGAAGGACTGACTGCTCCCATCTTGGTTTGACAATTACTGCCAAGGAGCCAAGGACGTTCTGGCCGTAAGAGTATAATTCGGAGTAAGCAGCTGAGAATGTCGCCCATTGTTAAGCCCTTTACCACTGCTCATTTTCTCAAAAGAAATATTCTGATAATACTGATTACTGCCATTCATGAAGTGTTTGTTTTATACTAGACGCTGAATTGGGCACTTGACAGTCATCTTATTTAATTCTGTCTGAAGCACTACTTCCTGCCTGCACCAGCTGCCTCCTTTGGATAGACAGACAGACAGATAATCTTAAAAACAAAGGTTGGCCACTTTTGGAGTGCCAAGCAGTGAGCCAAACACGTTAGATGGGCTGTCCTACTTACCGCTGACAATAAACCTCATGGAGTAGAGACTAGCTTTATCGTTAGCCTCATTACAGAGATACAGAAACAGGCTGAGAGGTGCTGGGTGCCTTGCCATGGTCATAGTGCTACTACAAAGAGTGAGGATTTGAACCCAGACAGTCTGACCTCAAAGCTTGTGCACCTGCCCTGAGGCAGCTCTACACAGCCCTGAGCTGAAAACTCAGGTGAGTACCCCAGGATATCTGACTCCTAATTGGTGGAGCGTCCACCACCATTGCAGCTGAGAAGGATGGCACAGAGATCTCTGAACCAGCGCCTTTGAAATCTGATGTGCATACTTACCGCCTACCTGGGGATTCTGCTGCAGCGTACATCCTGATTTGGTGGGGCCGTGGTGTGTCATGGGATTCTGCTTTTCTCTGGTACCCCAAGGAGGCTGATGCTGCTATTCCCTGAATGCAAACATCAGAGCATTCATTTGTTCCTCGGGAGTTGCCAGAGCTTGGCTTTGTATCATGCCAGCATCCCAGAAGATTTCGTGCATAAGCTATGTTTCTCTGGTCCCTTTAAAGCAGCTGCTGTCCGTCATGGGTGATTTTGTCTTCGTACAACAGCAATGTCCTGTCACACAATGATTGGGTGTCACAACTAATGGGAGGGGGTTACAGGCACAGGTGGGCAGAGGCCACCTCAACATCTTACAATGCCCAGGACAGCCCCCCAGATAATGATCTGGCCCAAAACGTCCATAGCACGAGGAGCCACACAGGAGGCCTTTGCATTGGCAGTCCCCTCTTCCTAGGACACTTGTCCCCCAGGGGACTGCCCAGCTCCACCCTTCCTTTACTTCGTGTTTTTGCTCCAGCATCCCCTCTGGGCCAGGCCTTCCCCAGACTCGTTTTAAATTGTAACTCCCACCCCTCACTGTCTCCCTTCTTTGCATCATTGTTCTCCATGGAACATGATTCCACTGACGTGATATGCACTTTCTTCAGTTATTTCTTCATTGTCTGCCTCTCCTATGCGTTCGTTTCCCATTGCTACTGTTAAAAAATGGCCACAAACTTGGTGGCCCCAAATAATACAAATGTATTCTCTTACGGTTCTGGGATCCGAAGGCCTCAAATCCCAGGTGTCAGCAGGAGTTGATCCTTCTGCAGCTCCAGGGGAGAGCCTGTGCCTCACCTTCTCCAGCTTCTAGAGGCTGCCCACGGTCCTTGACTCATGGCTCCCCTTTTATTAGGTTGGTGCAAAAGTAATTGCAGTTACTCCTGGTAACAAACACAGTGAGTTTTGCACCAACCTAATATCTTCAAAGCCAGCCGCATGGCACCTTCAAACCTCTCTCTGACTCTGGCCTTTCTGTTATAAGAACCCTTACGAAGACATTGGGCCCACCCAAATAACCCAGGACAAACTCCCCGCCACAAGGTCCTCAGCTTACATCCACGGCGTTCTTTTTGCCATGTAGGGTAACATATTTACAGGTTTCAGCAATGAAGACATGAACATTTGGGGGACCATTATTCTGCTGACCACACCCTACTAGAATGAAAACACCATGGAGGCAGAGAGTTTTATCCAACGTGTTGATTTCTGAATCCCCAGAGCCTAGCACGGGGCCTGATACTTAGGAATACTAATTTATTGGATGATGAATAACCCTTGGTTTTCAGAAGAAATAATCAGAAAACTGGAAGCAACAGAAGACACCCTCCCCAGTGAAAATATGGCTCACCTGTAAGAGTCAAACTGTAATGTGGATTTGTTGTGGATGAATATCAGTATATAAAAAGGAAACTTAAAGAGACAGACTACTGTCCTGGCCAGAGTTAGATCTGGACAAAGCAGCCAATGATTCACATAAGGATGGTGTCCTCCCACAGGGCCCAGGCCAGCCAAGAAAGCATGGAAAATAGGAGACCCCAAGGGACGCTGGTGGCAGGGACCTCACTCTTTCAGCAGGCAGTGCAGCCACCCGTAGCTGCCCTGGTTTTCCGACGTGGGGTGGAAGGCCTAGACAGCAGACACAAATAAAAGTGCCCTTGGCAAGTACAACTCTAACAGCAAATTAACCCCGCTGATGTTTTGGTTTGTGAGTTAGTGTGTGAGTTTCCCAGGGTTGCCATGGCAACGTGCCACAAAGGGGCTTTGGTGACAGAACAGTGTTGTCTCCCGGGTGTGAAGGCTAAAAGTCTGAGACAGAGGTGTCAGCGAGGTTGGTTCCTTCTGAGGCCACTGGGGTGTGTGTTCCAGGCCTCTCCCCCAGGTTCTGGTGGTTTGCTGGCAATCTTTGGTTTTCCTGTTTGGGGCAATATCACCCCAACCCTCATGTGACATTCTCCCTGTGCGCATGTCTCGGTGTCCAAATTCCACCTTTTTGTGAGGACATGATCCTGTTGGAACAGGGCTCACCTAGTGACCCCATCAAAAATTGATCATCCCCAAAGACCCTATTTCCAAATAAGTTCTCATTCACTGTACGAGGGGTTAAGACCTCAATCTTTTGCAGGGGATGCCATTGAACTGTAACTCACAGTTTCTGTGAATTGAGGTCTCATGAATCTGAATCTCAAAGTTTAATTAGCTTCAAGATACGGGGAAACCACAAACTATGGGGAAGTCGTCACAGAATGCACTGGGGACAGCTGCCTGTTCACTTATTACGCCTGGTCCTTCACCAGCTTTCCATTCAGCCTCCTACATTCACAGGGGGATTTCATCTTGTTGGTATTACATAATGTTTTACAGCTGAGTTTCAGGGTAAAAATCCATGCTAAAATGCTATATTGGCCGGGTGTGGTGGCTCACGCCTATAATCCCAGCACTTTGGGAGGCCGAGGCCAGGGGATCACCTGAGGTCAAGAGTTTAAGACCAGCCTGGCCAACATGGCAAAATCCTGTCTCTAATAAAAATACAAAAATTAGCTGGGCATAGTGGTGCATGCCTGTAATCCCAGCTTTCCAGGAGGCTAAGGCAGAAGAATCACTTGAACCTGGGAGGCGGAGGTTGCAGTGAGCTGAGATCATGCATTGCACTCCAGCCTGGGCGACAGAAGGAAACTCCATCTGAAAAAGAAAGAAAGAAAGAAAAAAAAGCTATCTTGACATATAACATATTGGCATAAATATTTGAATGCAGAAGAATAAGCCTGCTATCCCAGGAGTGAGGTAAGTCAAATCCCACAGCGAGGAGAGAATGCAGAGATACGCATGTCACCATGCTTAGATGGATTTTTACTTCAAACGAGAAATATGGTATGAATTAACAAGAATGCCAGGAGAGAAGGTGTAACCTCAGAGCAGGTGGCAGTTTTGGAATCAGGCCTGTGTACATTCAAACTGTAGCTCAAGTTGATAACTTTTGTGTGACCCAGGGTCATTTTCTTAACTTTGGAGTCCACCTCTGTAGAAGATGCTAAATAAATGAATAATATTTTCATTCCATTCCTGTCACTTATTGGCTGTGCGACCTTGAGCAAATTATCACGCACACTCTCAGCCTGTTTCCCTGTATTTAAACAGTGCATAGGATCTGCCTCCCAGAGCTGCAAGTACTAAGAATAACCTATCACGAGACACAGATGCTCCTGAAGGAACTGTGTATGTGACATTTGCGACAGCCCCCTAAACCTTGGTGGGATGTTAATTCTTCAACAAGATTGGAAACAAGATAGGAAAATTTGCTCAAAAGATAAGTGCAAGTAAGATTCTACTATTTTATACGGAAATGCTAAAACTGAGACATGGAGATCACTTTTCTTGTTAGTAATGTTAGTGAATAGAACATCTTTTTTTTGGCGGCGGTGGGGGTTGGACAAAGTTTCACTCTTTTTGCCCAGGCTGGAGTATAATGGCACCATCTCTGCTCACTGCAACATCTGCCTCCCAGGTTCAAGCAATTCTCCTGCCTCAGCCTCCTGAGTAGCTGGGATTACAGGCATGCGCCACCATACCCGGCTAATTTTTTATTTTTAGTAGAGACAAGGTTTCTTTATGTTGGTCAGGCTGGTCTCAAACTCCTGACTTCAGGTAATCTGCCTGCCTCAGCCTCCCAAAGTGTTGGGATTACAGGCGTGAGCCACTGCACCTGGCCTATAACATCATTTTGTGAGCAAGTCAAGTTAATCCTCATCGTGAATTTCTCCCTGTTCAACTCAGTAAGATTACTGTTCACCTCAAGAGAACGTTTATAGATGTGGCAATAGAAACCCAGCATATAAGACAGCCATTAGGTTGTCTCTTATATATTTTGCCAGGTGAAAATGTCTTTGCAAAAGGTAGTGATATGAGTAAAAATCATTTATCTTTAGCTAATTTAACTAATTATGACACAAAAAAAATACTACTTTCAGCAACAAAGACAACTTAATTTAAAATGGGCAAAGATCTGAATAGACATGTCTCCAAAGAAGATATACAAATGGCCAATAAACACACAAAAAAATGCTCAACATCATTAGTCATTTCTGGATTATCAATAAAACCACAATGAACACCATTTTACACCCCCAAGGATGGCCACAATTTTAAAATAGAAAAACAAAAACCAGGAAAACAGCCATTGGTAACCCTCATACATTACCGATGAGATGTTAAATGGGGCAGCATCTGTGGAAACAATTTGGCTATTCCTCAAAAAATTAAACAGAATTCCCAATGGATCCATCAACTCCTCGACTAGGTCTCCACCCAAGAGAGTTGAAGGTATGTGTTAACAGGAAAACTCATACATGTATGCTCAGGGAACATTATTCATAATAGCCCCAATGTGGAAACACCCAAATGTCCATCAGCTAATGAGGGGATACACAAAATGCAGTATATCTGTACAGCAAAATATTATTCAGCCATAAAAAGGAATGAAGTACTCACACACTGCAGCACAGATCAACTTAGCAAACACTGTGCTAAATGAAAAAAGCCAGACACGAAAGAACATACATTGGATGATGCCATTTATAGGAAATGTCCACAATTGGAAAATCAGAGAGACAGAAAGTAGATGGGTGGTGGGCAGGGGCTTGGAGGGGTTGTGGGTGGGAGAGACTGATAGCAGCAGGTACAGGGTTTCTTTTTTGGGTGATGAAAATGTTCTAGAACTAGACAGTGATGATGACTACACAACATTGTGAATGCACTCAAAATCACAACGCTGACTTTTAAAAACATGAATCTCCTATTATGTGAATTATATCTCAAGAATGAAAATTGAAAAAGAGGCCAGGTGTGTTGGCTCACGTCTATAATACCAGAACTTTGGGAGGCCAAGGCGGGTGGATCACCTGAGGTCAGGAGTTCGAGACCAGCCTGGCAAACATGGCAAAACTCTGCCTCTATTAAAAATACAAAAATTAGCTGGGCTTGGCGGCGCATGTCTGTAATCCAAGCTACTCAAGAGGCTGAGGCAGGAGAATCACTTGAACCCAGGAGGTGGAGGTTACAGTGAGCCGAGATCATGCCACTGCAGTCCAGTCTGGGCGACAGGGTGAGATGCTATCAATAAATAAATAAATAAATAAATAGGAAAAGAAAAAACCCACCCAAACATAGCATCTTACTTGCCATCTTGAAAGATCCTTAAGAATGATTCCTTTCCAGTCAACCTGATGAGAATGATAAGTGATATCAGTGTTTACTTTTTTGTACCCAGTAGAGAGTGCCATTCTTATACGACTAAATTTGAACAGCCATGGAAAATGATATCCCAGGCAGATTTAATTAAGTTATTAATGAAGGTTTGTTTGAGTTTCTGTTATCCACTTTAATTGCTACAGTTGGGCTCTTGAGTACTAAATCACTTTAGAAGGTTCCTCCGGTAAGACTCAAGGGTTGAACAGGCCTGGGAGGGAAAAAAAAAAAAAAAAAAAACCACAGCCTGGTGCCATTGACCAATGATTTCTAACGTTTCTGCTTTCATCTTTCAGATCTTGGGTTTTCACATTCCCAGAAAGATGCACCGATTCCAGAACAGCACTCCAGGTTACAGGCTGTGACTTTGCAGCTTGTCTTACAGTAAAGTCAGAATGCTGATCCCGATTTCAGGTGCTTTGCCAAATGAAAGCGTGTGAATGTCTACCTGTGTGCACATTTGCACTCTCATACTCCTATAAGGAACTCATTCATCATTATAATTCAGCCAAGGACTCAATAGACTGTGAAAAGGGTTCTTGAGTTTCCAAGTTGTTCTTGCCTGCTGTGCACGTCCGTCTTTATGTCTGGTTCTTCTTAAATTCAGATTAACTCTGGTCTGCCTGGTTCCCCTTGGGAATTACGATCAACACTGTTCAAGTTAGACATTAATCTACCGTTCTTATCCAGCTTGCTCTGGAATTAACACATTCTATAGATCTCTGCTTCTCAAACTGTAATATGCATAGAAGAACTCACCGGGGGCACTTGCTAAAAAAACACCAAGTCTTGTTTATTAGGCTCAGGTGGGGCCCAAATTTCTGTACTGCTAACAAGCTGCCTGGTGATGCTGATGCTGCTGGTCTGAGGACCACAGCTTGAGTAGCAAGGAACGAAGCCATGGTTTCCGTATCGTAGAAGACAGATGCACTACTGTGTCACGGCTGCCCTTGCACTTACCCTTGTTGAGCCCAGTGTAGAGAGTGAACGCTACAGAAGGGAGACGCACGCCCTCACCAGGAGGGCACCTGGAAAACGAGCAGCTCTGCCTCCATCAAGTGGATATTGCAATAGCCTCTGCCAGCACATGGAGTTGGAAGGGAAACAGCAATACCAGTTGGTTGCTAGTGTGGCCTCACATATTCATGAGACTTGTTTTGTCAGATGTCAAGGACATCTCTCAGTAGCCATGACTTTCCTTTTTTTTTTGTTCCAGAATCTTAAGATGCTTGGACCCCGGAATAGCTGCATGCATGACCCAAGACAATGTCCAGTCTCAAAAGAAGCTGGCAGTCAGTACCTAGGCCAGATGGCACAGCCCCTTCTGGTCCCTTCCACACTCACTGAGGCAGAATCTCCCTGCGCCCCTGCACACTCACACGTCTCCCCTTTCTCAGCCCCATGGATTGAGGTGGGATCATGCCACTGACTCTTACCAATGTAACTAGAGGGAAAAAGGGCAGTTCCAAGAGAATGGCCATTCTCCATACTTCCATTCCCCTCTGCCAGAGTGGAGAGCAATGAATTCTAAGGTAACTGAGGGAGGCCAGGCGCAGTGGCTCGCACTTATAATTCCGGCACTTTGGGAGGTTGAGGCGAATGGATCACTCGAGGTAAAGAGTTTGAGACTGGCCCAGCCAACATGGTGAAATCCTGCCTCTAATAAAAATACAAAATTTAGCAGGGCATGGTGGGGTGCACCTGCATTCCCAACTATTTGGGGGACTGAGGCAGAGAATCACTTGAACCCAGGAGGCAGAGGTTGCAGTGAGCTGAGATAGTGCCACTGCACTCCAGCCTGGGCAACAGAGAGAGACTCTGTCTCAATAAATAAACAAATAAGTAAGTAAATAAATAAATAAATAAAAGATAACTGAGGGGCAAGATGAGAACTGCCTGGAAGTCTGAGTCATTTCTTCCTAGAGTCACTCTGCTCAGTCTGCAGCCAGCTGTGATGCGAGCTAGATAAAAACCTCTGTTGTGTTGCGCCACTGACACTTCAGAGTTTATCTGTTGACATAGCAAAGCTTAGCATGATTAGCGTTGAACACCTACCCACTCTGCGCACCACTACAGGAACCCACCATGCCAGGCAAGCTTCTGGTTATTACACGCTTGCTGACAAAGAATGAGCCTATGCATGCAAAATTTTCTCTAATTTCTGGGCCTATGTTTTCAGGGGTCTTGTTCAATCACCTTCTACTTCTTACTTTAAAAACATTTTTGTTCTTCTTTAGAGGCGGGGTGTTCTTTGTGGCCCAGGCAGGATTGAAGTGGCGTGATCATAGCTGACATCCACCTCGTCTTCCTGGACTCAATCCACCCCCCTACCTCAGCCTCCTGAGTAGCCGGGACTACAAGCATGTGCCACCACACCTAGCAATTTTTTAATATTTTGCAAAGACGGGGTCTTGTCATCTTTCCCAGGCCAGTCTTGAATTCCTTGGGCCTCCCAAAGTGCTGGGATTATAGGCCTAAGTCCCCACGTCTGGCCTATTTCTTACTTTTTGTGACAGTGCACTGCCACTGGCACTTCCAGGTCTTTCCAGGTCCCCTTAATCTTTTGGCATCGAGGGCAAGGCCTCTCAAAGGTCAGCATCAGGCAAGCATTGAGTTTATTTCAGACTTAAATTTTGTTGGCAGGCGTGTATGACTATACTGCAGCACAAATGAGACTAAGATCAAAGCAGGTGCTCAGGGTCGGGGGCATTGAGAGCTTGTCTTGGGAGGTGCATTCACTACCTGTGGCTGCCATAGCAATCACCACATATTGGGTACAACAGAGATGTATTCTCTCACCGTTCCTGAGGCTAGAAGTCTGAAATGAAGGTGTGGTCGTGGTCAGGGCTGGTTGCTTCTGGAGGTTCTGCGGGAGACGCTGTTCCAGGCTCTCCCCAGCTCCTGGGGGCTTCCGGCAGCCCTTGGCATTCTTCAGCTTAAAGAAGCATCACCCCAGTCTCTGGCCTTCTCCCTGTCTGTCTCTCCCCTTTTCTTCTGTCACTAGGACACTGGTCAATGCATTCAGGGCCTGTTCGAATTCCAAGATGACCTCATGTCAAGATCCTTAACTTCGTTACATCTTCAAATACTTTTTTTTCCAAAGAAGATCTCATCCACAGGTTTTGGGTGGGCATACCCTTTAGGAGGCCACCACTGCACCCCCTACAGAAACCAGTGAGAAGAGGCATACCCCCAAACAAATTACTGAAATATTGACAGAGCTCTGCAAGCTAGGAGGCTCTATCTGGCCCAAGTCCATTCTATGTATCTCTCATTGTAAATTACAGTCATCCCTCAATGTCTGCAGAGAGCTGGTCCCAGGACACCCCCTTAGATACCAAAATCTGTAGAGGCTCATCCATTATATAAAATGTTGTAGTATTTGCAAATAACCTACACACATCCTCCTATATTATAAGGAATTGTCTCTAGATGTCTTACAATGCTTGGTACAATGTAAATTCTATATAAGTAGTTGTTATACTGTATTTTTTATTTGCATTACTTTTATTACATTGTTAGTTTTTATTGTTTCTTTTCCCCAAATATTTTTGATAGGCAGTTGGTTGAATCCTCTGGCCGACTGTATCTGGACGGAGTATAAACAAGATGTCATCCTGTGAGCCTTTGGCAGAGAACCCTGTCGTGACATGCACTCTGCCTGAGGAACAGCACCCTGCTATGGTGGCGCTCTCTCTCTCTCTCTCTTTCTGTCTCTCTCTCTCTCTCTGAGATAGAATCTGGCTGTGTCGTCCCAGCTGGAGTGCAGTGGCACAATCTTGGCTCACTGCAACCTCCGCCTCCCAGGTTCAAGGATTCTCCTGCCTCAATCTCCCAAGTAGCTGGTATTACAGGTGTGCACCACCACACCCAGCT